>NC_073306.1:104459483-104759483 GCF_027595985.1 Sorex araneus | reverse complement strand
TCACCTTTTTTAGGCAAAAAATGCTTGGAGGGTTTTGGTTAGTGTTCGCTCACTCAGGGTTGCTGAGCCTTACCTTTAGATAGTCCTGTTGGCTGTTTAGGACATCCTTTGGGTATGTCATCACATACATTAAGACCTTCCTCACTCCCTTCCCTATTTGAAAACTCATGATCTGTTTTCCTCTTCCCACAGTCTTGCCAAGTGACTAGTACTCATCTGAATAACTAATGTGAATTGACTCATGGTTACAGAGTGTTCTCAACTCAATGAAAATAGATATGGGAACTATCTATAAATGTGCCTATTAGAGCACTAAGCATTACCTGTACGATCTGATTTTGACAGACCTCACAATAACTCAAATCAAGTTCCAAACATAAGGATCATAAATAATTTCAATCCAAGCAAGACAAATAGAATGAATGTTGCTAAGAGTATAATTTCCTCTCTAAAAGGACTTTTAAGGACAGACATAAAAAATGAAGTTATTGAGTCTGCAAAAAAAAATAAAATTAAAGAAATGAAGTTAATGTAAAAACATCTAATTAAAGACTTGAGGCAATATTGCTGTAGATATTTGGTCATAAATAAAGGCATTATGTCTGAGGAAGAAGATATGCTATTTCACAGGGGGAAAAAATTAGCATACAACAGTCTTTACCAATAAGTGAAATAATGGTGGCAGCTAGGACTTAACAGTCTCATAACTGATTTGCAAGGTGAAGGACAGGGCATAATTTATCCTTCTAAGATTCCTAGGAAGTATTGCTCTAGAAAGGCAAATATTGAGTAAAAGTTTAATCCACTAGTTGATGTTAGAAAAATTAACATTTGACCCTCAGTTTGCGTATAATATCTACCTTATAAGCTTATGATAAAGATTAAATGAGACCATTGTGTGAAAATGTGAGCAAAACGCCAAATTTATAGAACCCACATAAGATTGAAGAGGTTCTCGATGCTTGGTGAGCTGAAATTCCTCTTGGCCCTAGCCCAGGCACTATTAAGACAAGCTTTCCTTAAAGAAGGGGGGAAGGGGAGGGGGCGGCGGGGGCAGGCAGGGAGACAGAGAGAGAGAGAGAGAGAGAGAGAGGTCAGACACTCTCTGAAACTAGTTTTGTAAAGCCAATCAGGTCCAGGACCACCTGATATCCACTGAGAACTGAGGATAAATCTTCTATGGGAACTGGTTGGACTTGTGAAATAAATTGCATATGCACTTGTGTCAACAAGTTTCATTTTGAGGTTGACAAATTCCCTTCTGTCCCAGGCCCAGCCAGCTAGACATCAAGAACTATACCAAGGAATTTCATTCTTTATTTACTAAGAAAAATCAGACTGAAAGGAACTAGGTTTCCTAACTGTCCAATTCTGTCAGCAATATCAACCAAACCCACCCACCACAATACTCTCACCTACCTGCATACGACATTCCTTTTCACTACATAATAATCTTTGCAGACATAGCTTCCAGGTCTTCATTTCCTCCTTCAAACTTCCTAAAAGGGAGGATCATGGCTTCTCGGTGACACCCTATTCCCTTAATGCAGTAATGCAGGCAGAAAATAGAGCCTCTCTTCTTAAACTGCCTGAACTCCATATGAACTCCAAAATGGCAACAGTAAAAGGTGAATGAGCAATGACAAAAAATTAATCCAAAATCACATATTTAATGAATCTGGGGTATTTCTGGGAATGTTAGCCTGAGTTGTAATTCTTGGGCAAAATGGGTCACTACTATAAAATATTTTTTTAAATAATTGTGAAATTGAGTACCTGAAATTCCCCCCTAAATAGTGTGAATACTATCTTAGAAAGGAAAGAAAACCATTGAAAGTTTCCAAGTAAAAAGTAATAGGATAATATAAAAACAGTATTTTAAATAATTTTCTCTGGCAGCACCTACTTGAATCATTAGAAGGAAGAGAAATAAAAGAGGAGAGAAATTTAAATTCAAAAAGATCAGTTAAAAGGTAATTATAATAAATGAAGCCTGAGATAGTGAGGGTCTAAATTTACCATGAGAGCTCAACTAGAAAGAAAAAATGATTTTTCTGAAACACAACCAATTGTGTCCCTAGTGAGATTTCCTGTTGTTTTTGTTTACTTTTGGTTTAGTTTGACTGGTTAATGGACGGTTGGTTGGCTTTTTAATTTATGTGTTGTTATTGTTGTCACCATCATCATCTATCAGCATCATCATCATCTTGGAGCCATAAATTAAACCCAGGGCCTTATACTGTCGGGCATGCACTTTACCAGTGAGTTAGCAATTCCCCAGTTTCCTGTCTAGTCTTTAAAACTCAAGCTGTAGTTCACTGTTGTGCATGTGCTATGCTATCCTCATGAGGTCTTCCCTTAATAATTCTTCTCTTATTTTTGCCTACCCTTATCTAATTTATGTTATTATATAGCATTCACGCAAGCTTATTTAAATCTTCTATAAAAAAAGGAAAACTAAACATACTAATACTAGTTAGAGCTGATAATAAATAGCACTGTCACTGTCACTGTAGCACTGTTATGTCATTGTTCATCGATTTGCTCGAGCAGGCACCAGTAACATCTCCATTGTGAGACTTGTTGTTACTGTTTTTGGCATATCGAATATGCCATGGGTAGCTTGCCAGGCTCTGCCATGCGGGCGGGATACTCTTGGTAGCTTGCCAGGCTCTCCGAGACGGACGGAGGAATCAAACCCAGGTCGGCTGTGCGCAAGGCAAATGCCCTAGATAAAATATCCAGTTGATTTAGATACTTGAAACCAGCTCTTCATTAGGCTTTAATGCAAAAGGCACTCTAAGATGTCAAAAGACATTAAAAGCATAATCTCACTAAGCTTACAGTGTTTGGGAATAGTAAAGATAAGGGTATGTCAGGGAAAAAACAGCACCATTCCTCAACCAGGACTGGATTAATTGCAAGGTGAATGATATCATTAATGGATGCTTAAATGAGAGAAAATATTCACATCAATCATTCCAGTGTTTCATGCACTTGAAATGCCCTGTAGCAATAGTGGAGCGTCTGAATCCTGAAATTCCATTCTATTCAGTATATTAGCACCTTGTGGTTAGATTCCCTTAAAACCTGTGGAAAAGGGGGCCAGAGAGATTGTAAAGCGAGTAAGGTCCTTGCCATGCATGAGGTTGACCCGGGTTAGATCCCATGCACCCTATATGGTCCCTAGAGCAAGCCAGGAGTGACCCCTGAGTGCAGAGATAGGTGTAAATCCTGAGTGTGGAAGAAAAGTAATCCTGCAGGCAAAGTATCACCCTCCTTAATTTGGAGGTTGTGCTTTGTTTTCTATAGATCCCTTCTGATTTGTTTACCTGCCTATTCATTCTCAAAAAAGACAGGCAACAGAATAGGAAGGCAAAGAAAAGCCAAAGAGTTAGCTCAAAGGAAACAGAGAAATTGATTTATTCCCAGAATATATCAATGATCTAAAGCAGTTAATATCATCAATACAAATTATCTGCAAAGTATTACAGATAGACAGGATTTGTATGAAAAAAAAATAGATAAACCAGACCTACATTGGACTCTAAATAGTTTTTCCCTTCCTTATCCTCACTGCTTTGTGAAAACGGGAAAGCAAGGACCAGTATGGCAATAATTATTGAAAATGATCACGCTGGATAAGAACTGAGTATTGAAAGTAGGTAAAAGGAGAATGTACATGATAACTTTTCAGTATCTGTATTGCAAATCACAATGCCCAAAAGGAGAGAGAGAGAGAGAGAAGGGAGGAATAGAGAGGGGTGGGGGAGGAGAGAGAGAAGAAGAAAAAAAGTGGCTGCCATAGAGGCTTAGGGAGGGGGAATTGAGGGTCTGGGGGGGAAACTGGGGACATTGGTGCTGGGAAATGTACAATGGTGGAGGTATGGGTGAGGAAACACTGTATGACTGAAACCCAATCATGAACAGTTTTTTATTGGGCTATGTCACAGTAATTCAATTTAAAAAATAAGATAGCAAATACTTGCCACGTGCTCACAGAAGGAAGACATACTGAGCATCTTCCAGGCATGCAGCATCTTGTATCTTCAGGATGGGATATAGATAAGACTTGGTCTCAGTTTCACGGGGATGTCAGTACCCTAAAAGAATATTTTTTAAGTGTTTGGGGAAAATTCCCAAATGCAATACATAAAAAGTATTTGTTATAATTAGAATAAAAACAAAAAGTTCCATGAAGATGGTTACAACAAGCCCAGTTAATTAATACCAGATCAGTAGAGGAAAATTATGTGCCTTTTCTAAGATTTGCAGCTAGAAGCCCTATGCCAAGATTCACAGCACCAAGAATAGATGAGGAGGGCTGGAGCAAAAGTACAGAGGAGAGGGTGTTTGCCTTACATGCAGCCGACCCGGGTTCAAGTCCCTGCATCCCACATGGTCCCCTGAGCACCACCAGGAGTAATTCCTGAGTGCAGAGCTGGGAGTAACCCCTGTGCGTCGCTGGGTGTGACCCAAAAAGAAAAAAAATGAACAGATGAGGGGATACCATTCAACTAGAAGACATAATAAAAGGCCGTTTCAATAAGCTTCCCAAACAAAACAGCAAATTTCAGGATTATCCCATTTTAAGCAAAAAGACAACAAGGTTCCTGTCTCATTGTACTCCTGAAAATACTTGTTTCTCAGCCCCTCGGGTACATACATCGCCAAATCTAAGGGATCTCAGAAAGCATTCCACTCATAAACTGTCACTGAGAACCTACAAGTGCCCAGCACTGAGCTTGGCTGTGAACACAAAGCTAAAACAAAATTTTGATTTTTCCAGGACTGTAGATTCTAGGAGGCCACAGGGCAGCAAACTAGTAATCTCAAAACATAATTTGAGTGCCTTACTGAGGGTGAGTAATGGCAAAAACTACTGTCCTGTCCCTATAATTATTTACTTATCCTTAAAAGGCCATCTCTCAGGGCAAAACCTTGAGTTAACCTTATCTCTTTTCTTTCAGATCTTGCAATCAATTTGTAGCACTACTGTAGCACTGTCATAAATTTTTCATCAATTTGCTCAAACGGGCACCAGTAACGTCTCCATTGTGAGTGAGACTTGTTGTTACTGTTTTTAGCATTTCAAATATGCCACGGGTAGCTTGCCAGGCTCTGCTGTATCAGCGGGATAACTCTCAGTTACTTGCCAGGCTCTCTGAGAGGAATCGAAGCCAGTTTGGCTGTGTGCAAGGCAAACGCCCTACCTACTGGGCTATAGCTCCAGCCCTACATTCAATTTAAGGTAAATATATAAAAGAAAAAATTAAAATATGACAACTTTACCCAAAATTCAGCCAATTTTTAAGACCACATTACAATGACCTTAGTCTAAGCCATTATGATTTATCCAGATTAATTAGAGCCTCCTAAGTAGTTGTGCTCACAATTTCCTCCAGGGAACGTCCCACACAGCACCCAGAGAGAGCCTTTTAAATCCAAATATTAACAGGTCATTCCTCTACTTCAAACTCTCCAGGATTACCCATGGAGGTAGGAATTCATAAGCCAATGATCTACAAATAAGAGCAACAACCTTGAAAGAAATTATCAAAGGATTCAATTCAGTATAAGTAATCTTTGCTTCTTGACTATGAGAGTTTGCATCCTCTTCAAAAGTCACATTGAACATAGAGCCCTGAGGTCCTAGAGAAAGAACTGAAAATTTACTATCAAAAGTATAAACTATGGCAGCTCCAATTGAAGGATTCTCGAGAGACGGCTAAACTGTGTCACTGACAGAGCATTGTCCTTTGCAAAGTTCAAGAAGGCCTCCCACCGACAGTAGCCGAAAAATGTTATAGTGGTTATTAATCACCTGCCCCGGTGTGTCATTGAATCAACAACCAAGTGACCAGCTTTCTTCCAAGGTTCAAAAAATAAATAAAAAGAATAATTTTTTTTTTGCTTTTTGGGTCACACCCAGCGATGCTCAGGGGTTACTCCTGGCTTTGCACTCAGGAATTGCTCCTGGCAGTGCTCGGGGTACCATATGGGATGCCGGGGATCGAACCCGGCTCGGCCGCGTGCCAGGCAAACGCCCTACCCGCTGTGCTATCGCTCCGGCCCCAAGAATAAAATATTTTATTAAAAGGTGATTTGATATTGCAAAAATAAGCATGAAAGTTTTTTCATTTTCTGAATCTCAGTGTTGCTCCCGCTGGTTCATAATGATATGATCAGATGTTTGGACAGACAAAATCCAATCAACTTTAAACTTATGGGGGCCCAAAAGGATGCTTGGAATGGGAGCTAAATATGAACTAGAGGAGCTGGGACGATAGCACAGCAGGTAGGGCGTTTGCCTTGCACACGACCAATCTGGGTTCAATTCCCAGCATCCCGTATGGTTCCCCGAGCACCACCAGGAGTGATTCCTGAGCGCAAACAGGAGTGACCCCTGAGCATCGCTGGGTGTGACCCAAAAAGAAAAGAAAAAGAAAAAATAAGAACTAGAGAAAAGTATGTGGAATTTTATGCCAAACAGACTCTCAAATTTCTTAAAAGAGTAAGGTCAGACCTGGGTTCATCCCCAGCACCCCATATAGTCCCCTAAGCCCTGCCAGGAGTGATTCCTGAGAGCAGAGACAGGAGCAAGCCCTGAGAACCACTGAGTATGGCTCCAAAACAAAAATATGCATTGTTTGTAACAATGGGGCGACACTAGGACAAAGGTGGATAGAAGCAGATACTGGTAGGGGGTGGTACTGAAATATCTTATATGTGAAACCCTTAACAGTTTACAGTGCATAAAGTAGAATTAAAAATCATGCCTGGAAATCTAGTAGTTAGTTGAGTCTCAAACTTAATAGGTACTGAAAATACCTAGATGAATAAGACAAGGCCCCTGCTGTCACAGAAGTGACAGGTATGAAAATAAGAAAATCATCACACTTGAGTGTAACAATAGTTTCATACATACTAGTTGTGAATGGGATCAGGAACAAAAGGCCAATGTTGGATATCATTGGTTTGTCCTGCTCCCCTTGCCTCTAGGAGCTTAGGTTTATCACTCACATCCATCAAAGTGCTTCCGAGTCACTCCCATTCCTTTGTTTATCTGTAACCACTTCTAGCAGTTTATCTGCTCTTCCTCTAATCAAACTCTGTTAATTTGTAAGGTCAGACCTTGCTAGGACAGTGTACTTGTATTGTAAGTTAATATTGTCTTTCTCCTCTCTTATGTCTTTTGAATAATTTACTTTAAAACAATATTCTTTTTGTATGGACAAAGAAAGACATTTGTTAATATGCTTTGGTAACATGGGATCTAATTGGCTTCAAAAATTATTCACTCCCGGGCACCTGCTTTCTGGACTTAAGCCTCAGCTGCCCTTGTTTCCTAGCACCCCCACAAGCAGGGTCCCGACGAGGGACGGGATGGACCCAGGGCAAGAGGTGAGTTATGTGCTACCCTGGCATCGAGATGGGCCTGGCCAAAGTGCCTAATGCTTAACTATATGTTAAGAGCTTGGTCATGGGCATGTCATGTCATGATCCAAAAGCAACGACGAGACTAGGGCCCTGCTAGGGCTAGGAAAGACTAATCTGGCCTGAGTGCTGTAGTCTCAGATCGAGGTGACCCGGGGAGAGCAATTCTATAAGCTTAATGCATCTCTTGCTATGCCCATACAAAATGATTTATAATATGAATACTTATATATTAGTTGGACAAAGAGAGGGGAAACACACCCAGGGGATTCCGCTCTTGGGTGGATGTCCTGCTGAAAGAGATTCTGTCCTAGTGAAAGCATCCCCTAAGGGATAGAACTTTACCCCCTATTGATCGTAACCACACCTATGCATAAGCCCCAGCCCCGGATGCGGGGGATTTAAGGTGGTTGTGAGGGGGGCTGGGGATGAGTGCTGGCGAGTTCCAGGGCAGACTCAGAGGAGAGAGAGAATGAAGTAGGATGGGAAAGGAAGAAGCAGGAGGAGAATCAGAGAATGGAAATGGGAATGGAATAAACTGCGATTAAGACCAACCAGCCTGGCTCCGTTCTTTCCTTCACCTGCCTCGTCATCGCCATTCAACCTCCCGGTACGGTGTCGTCTTCACCCTTTTCTTTTTATTTTTGTGTTTTCACACAGCCAAGAGGATGGAGGAAAGATTATGACAGGCTTCTAATACACTTGATTTTGTTGAGTTAACTAATTTTTAGACTGATTTTTAAATGAATGTTTAACTGAAATGTAAATGGACTGTACACGAATATTTACAATGGTATCTCATAATAGCCCCAACTGAGAACAACTCAAAACTCCATGAACTGAGGAATACATGAACCAAATGTGATAGACTCATGCAGTAAGATCTTATTCAGCCATGAAAAGAACGAGGAACTAATAGATGTCACAACACATGAACCTTATGCTGTCACTGTCACTGTTGCTCATCGATTTGTTCCAGTGGGCACCAGTAACGTCTCTCATTGTGAGACTTATTGTTACTGTCCTTGGCATATCCAATACGCCACGGGTAGCTTGCCAAGCTCTGGCGAGTGGGCGGGATACTCTCGTTAGCTTGCAGGGCTCTCTGAGAGGGGCTGAGGAATCAAAAACTGGGTCGGCTGCGTGAAAGGCAAACACCCTACCACTGTGCTATCGCTCCAGCCCAACCTTATGCGAAGTAACAGAAACCAGACAAGAAAGATAACAAATTGCATGATACTAGTAAGCAAATTGCATGACACTACTTACATAAAATTTTTTAAACATCTTTAGAGGCAAAAAGTAGATTATAGACTGCCTAAATCTGGCATTCGGGAGGGTATGGGTACGGTTTTTCCCTTGAAGGCAATGAAAACATTCTAAAATTGATTGCAGCGTATAATTCTGTGAAAATACAAAACCCATTGAACTGTAGACCGTTCAAATGAGGGTATAATGTTTGTAAATGACTGTATCACTGTATCACTGTCATCCCATTGCTCATTGGTTTGCCTGAGCGGGCACTAGTAACGTCTCCATTGTGAGACTTGCTGCTGTTTTTGGCCTATGGAATATGCACGTATAGCTTACCAGGCTCTGCCGTGTTGTAAATGACATCTCAGTAAAATCCTTTTCTAAGTACAAATGACCTCTCAAGTTTTATTGGATGGTAAGCACCCATCTACAGGGAATTTCACATCCTTATCTCACACGTCTGAAAAAGTACAGATTCCAATGATCAGGAAGACCAAAGTGTTTACAAGAGACTCTTGCTTTGCTTTCTTTGCCATGCCAGGAAGTCAGCCAGGACTCCCCTGCACCTGATCAAACCACCTCTCTCTTCACTATCTTCATTCTATTACTTTGGCATTTTTATTAGCACTATTTTGAGCCCCTTAAAGATATCCCTTTGTGAGATGTACATGAGTCATGTGGAACAGCAGGCTGGAAATATTAAAATGCTCTTTACTACACAGGAAAAAATGATCAGACTAATTCCTAACTGAACGCTTGATTCAATATGAGTCTGGGATAATAGCTCCTCTTTCTGACAATAATTCCAATATGCTGCCATCTGCAGAATGCCCCTTTCTCTCTGAAAACAAGTTCTTGCCTGGATAATATAGTCAATGAAAATCCAGGAGGAGAGCCATATGTTGCCATAAATGCACACTGCATTGCCATGCTTTCTCTCCACTATTATTTTTCATGCCAGTCATTGCTGAGTCTTTGTTGCTCCAGATGATTTCCTCTGAAGATATTCCAGATTCAAATTCAATTTAAAAAGGAAAGGAAAAAATACATCAAGCAGCCTTATCCTTTATATTCAGCTCAGTGGGGATCTAAATTCTGAATATGGCCCAAGAAATTCTTAGTCATTCCTTCTCACCCCTAATTTCCCTCTGCTGCAGTTTTTTAAGTACTGAGCTAAATTTCAGGAGCCTCAGAAGTTTCGAGGGCTAATCAGGGCCACGGGAGTCAAATCTTTGACTTCTCCAACATTATACAACAGACACTTTAGTTAATTTTCTTGTCCTCATTCTTACCTAGAGTATCTTTCCTATAATCTTCATAAATGGGCAAGCACTCCTTATCCATTTATAAATATGAGATCTAACCTTGTAATGTGCCTTTCCAGTTGGCAAGCAGAAGTGGAGTGGGGGCTGGGGTGGGGAGGGAACATGGAACACTGGTCAAGGGAAGTTGACACTGATGGAAAGATTGGTGTTGAAATATTATAT
This sequence comes from Sorex araneus, assembly GCF_027595985.1. Taxonomy (NCBI): domain Eukaryota; kingdom Metazoa; phylum Chordata; class Mammalia; order Eulipotyphla; family Soricidae; genus Sorex; species Sorex araneus. The sequence continues at coordinate 104,749,305 of NC_073306.1, read as the reverse complement.
GTCTAAAACTCAATTATCACTAACCTTGTAAAGCACAGTTCCCTAATATAAATTTTTTTATTTTATTTTTTTAAAGTTGTCCACAGTAACTTGTTACATTTAATATTCTAGCACCCTAAAGGTAGGTAAAGGGATATTCTTGATCACCTTTCAGTATCAATATTGCAAACCACAATGCCCAAAAGAAGAGAGAGAAAGTGAGAGAGAGAGAGAGAGAGAGAATGAAAGTGGCTGCTTTAGAGGTAGGCAGGGGTTGGGTGGTGGGTGGGGGTTAATGGGAGGGAACCTGGGGACACTGGTGCTGGGAAATGTACACTGGAGGAGGGATGGGTGTTGGAATACTGTATGACTGAAATCTACAGCATGAACAGCTTTGTAAGGGTCTATCTCACAGTGATTCAATTTTTAAAAATAAATAAATAAATAAAATAGTATTCCAATACCAATCCCACCACCATTATACCTAACCACATCCATATTAGAAATGTTTCCACCCCGACCCCCAAACGCTGCCCCCAAAAGCAGGACTTAAACATTTTTTAAATTTTTTTAATAAAATAAAATCTTCTCCCCTGGGGGCTGGAGTGATAGCACAGCGGGTAGGGCGTTTGCCTTGCACGCGGCCAACCCGGGTTCGAATCCCAGCATCCCATATGGTCCCCTGAGCACTGCCAGGGGTAATTCCTGAGTGCAGAGCCAGGAGTAACCCCTGTGCATCGCCAGGTGTGACCCAAAAAGCAAAAAAAAAAAAAAAATCTTCTCCCCTGAAAATGTAGAATTGGGACAAAGAGTCTATCTATAGTGAGATGAATGTGGATGTGGGAGTTTAAAAGTCACATTTGGTGAGAAGAAGAGGGAGAGCTGGAGCAATCATTTTCCGACTTGTACAAAGTGCAGCAGAGAGACCCATCTGGATGGGAAAAGAGAACAAATCCCAGGGGTGGGGAAAGAAGCCAAGAGAGTGAAAAGCAGTTATCTTTCTAAATTCTGGTTTTTCAGCCACAGCTCTATTGACTTTTGGTGGTCAAATCACTCTTTGTTGATGAGGCTGATGGTGATGGAGGGGGCTACTGTATGTATTATAGGAGGTTGGTGGCATACTTGGTCTCTGCTCACTAGATTTCTGTAAACACACATGCACTACCCTAATTGTGACCAACGGAACTATCATTGTGTATTTCCAAACATCCTCTGGGGAACAAAACAAAGTAGTCGAGAACTACTCCCACCTCTGCCTCAAAATAAACCCCAAATTCAAATTGTATTACTTCTACTGCAACAACTCTAGTTGAAGTCACAATCATCTTCCTCAAAATGACTTAAAAGTCAGCTTCTTTACCATTCTCTAAAACCCTCAGAGCATTCCCACACAGCAAATAAAGAGAACCTTTAAAATGAAAGTCTAACTTTGTCGTTCTTCTGCTCCAAACTCTGCAAAGGCAGCTATCACATAAGAACTAGGCAGAAACCCTTCGAATGATCTATCAGACTCTCCAAAATCTTGCTCCTCGTTCTCCCTCTGACTTCAGCTCTTAACTATTCTCCCTAACTGATCTTTCTTCAGTTCCACTAACCTTCTTGCTCTTCATCAAGCATTCCAAAAACATTCCTCGGCCAGAAATGCCCTTCCCCCAAATATCTGCCTAGATTGCTCATTTGTGTGATCTACATCTCTTCCCAAATTGCCATTTTAAAAGGGCTTTCTGTGACTGTCCAAAAATAAGCTATTCATTTTCTCTTTCCCTTGCTTTTTTCAATCCTGTCAGTCACCCACACACCCCACCCCCCCTCAATAAGTTCATGGGAATAAATTCACGAGAATTTATTTGTTTACTGCTGTATCCACCAGGACTGAGCTAAATGATACCTAGCATTTTGGATAATGTGCAGACTATTGCAAGTACCAGTACATTGAAACCCTATAATAAGTAGCACTTGAGGGGCTGGAGCACAGCGGGTAGGGCGTTTGCCTTGCACGCGGCCGACCCGGGTTCAAATCCCAGCATCCCATATGGTCCCCTGAGTACGGCCAGGGGTAATTTCTGAGTGCAGAGCCAGGTGTGACCGAAAAAGCCAAAAAAAAAAAAAAGTAGCACTTGATACATTTTCTGTGACATAGAGCCGAGGAATCTGTATTGTTTTCTTTTTATAACTTTGATGAGTAATTCGGATACAAAACCCATTTCGGAGACCACTGATTTCTGTAATTTCTCCCTCTCTACAAAAATTTTAAATAAAATTAAAATAAAAATAGGAAGCAACCCTAGCATATAACGATAAGTTGATGATTAAATAATGTATGTTTTTTTGTTTTCAGCCATTTAATTTAGTGTGCATCCAAGGTTTGCGGGGGTTAAAATCAAATCCTTCCAATAAACCCTAACATAACATCTTCTAACTTTCAATGAACACCTATGGAGCCCACACATAAATCAAAAACTAATGCAACTCCAAAAGTGAAAACTATCAACCTATTACCAGAATCTTGGAGAAAATTCTGTATGTAACAAAGATAACAAACCTAGACAGTCCCTTATCTTCCTTCCAGAAACACCGAATACTTGAAAGTAGGTCATCGGGCTTGTCTTCATCCCCACTTTGTGCTCTCTGAGTTAGTAGAGTTTTTTACTACGTTGATATCAAATATGGAAAACTCCAAAATACCGTAAAGATATCAAGATGTCTCAGGCATGATCAAATTTTCTAGACGCAGTAACTGTGGTACCGCCTGCACTCTTTAACGTAGACAAAACCCACAACCGTTGATGCCAGCATGCTTCCGCTGCTGAAGCACCCTTCACCATGGATTCTCACATTGCCCTCGCTGTTACTCCAAGACAGGTGAAGGAATATATGAAGCTAATTTGATAGGTTTTTAAACTTTATTAAAAATAGTCTCCCCAAAGCGTTAAACTGAAGAGAAGGATTTACTGATATATCTCTCATCAAAAAAGGGAAATCACAGAAAGTGATGCAATGTCTAGTCACCACCAACAGGGGGCGCCATGCCCACCTCCCGTGAAAGGCATAGTCTTCCAGGACTTCAGAGAGAATCTGGGCATTGAGGTGCAGCTACCAGGAGACTAGTCCTAAGCCTTAGGAACTCAGGAACTCAGCAGTTCCTAAGGCTTGGACTATGCACCAAGCAGTCAAGTGACTCCCACTAATTGACAGTCAGCTGACAAAGAAGTCAGGAATTGGCCTTTCAATGTGGAAATTAAATCTGGAAGCAGAACAGACGAAAGCTGGGAGATTTACCTAAAGTCAGTGGCTAATCAGCCTCACTCTGATGCCAAGAACATGACACCATGGAACTCAAAATACACATCCCTGGCTAGGGAGAGCAAATATATGAATGCGGGTGAACCTAGTACAATTAGAAGGGAAAGTGGGTTTCTAGGTATTAAGATGAAGATAGACAACCTTGCAATTTGTGAGGTGCCCACATGAAGCAAAAGCTCTGAATGTAGTGAATCATCCCAGCAAAGTAGGCAAGGACAAGGAAGAAAGGGAAGGAAGGAAGGAAGGAAGGAAGGAAGGAAGGAAGGAAGGAAGGAAGGAAGGAAGGAAGGAAGGAAGGAAGGAAGGAAGGAAGGAAGGAAGGGAGGGAGGGAGGGAGGGAGGAAGGGAGGGAGGGAGGGAGGGAGGGAGAAGGGAGAAGGGAGGGAGAAGGGAGAAGGGAGGGAGGAAGGGAGGGAGGGAAAAAAAGATCAACATTTAGGAAGAAAATTTCTGTGGGATTTCTCAGTACTCCAATTATGCTTTAGCAGAACACTTAGAGGAATTCTTTTTTCTTTTCTTTTATTTTTTAATGTTTTTTTAGGTGTTTAGTTTGGTGCTTACTCCTGGCTCTGTGCTCATGAACCACTCCTGGCCATGCTAAGGGGACCATTTGGGGTGCTGAGGATCAAACCTGGGTCAGCCACTTACAAGGCAAGCGCCCTACCTGCTGTACTATCACTCCAGTCCAGGATTCTTATTTTTAAGTTTTCCTTCACATCCCAAACCCAGAAAAATAAACCCATAACCAATGATCTTTTTCCTCTCATCCTTCAAGTCTAATAATACCCCCCCTTTCTTGTGCCAAGCTGAAGATCCCAGCTAATCATGCTGTGTTTCACTCTGATTAACCTTTGAAATAGACATTCTCCTTTTTTCCTTCTTTTTTTATTTTCCTTTAGGTTGTTGAACATGAAACCCTTTCTTAAAGGTCAGAAAGCATCAAACCTAATATGACTTCTAATTACTTTTGTAAACATTTCAGAATGAATAAATGCCAACATAATTAACCACCCAGCATATTACCTGTTCACTCCTTTTACTGATAGGGCAGACAGCCAACAAAGTAGCTGGTTCCGCTACAATTTTATTTGTGATATTTGTGATATTTAAAATCCATTTCAACCAGTTTCCCAAGAGTAATTCTTGCTGCAGCGAGTAGGGCATTTGCTTTGCATGTGGCCAACCCGGGTTCGATTCCTCCGTCCCTCTCAGAGAGCCCAGCAAGATACCTAGAGTATCCCACATGGCAGAGCCTGGCAAGCTACCTGTGGTGTATTGGATATGCTAAAAACAGTAACAAGTCTTACAATGGGGACATTACTGGTGCCCGCTCGAGCAGATAGATGAACAACGGATGATAGTAACAGTGACAGTGACCAGGTATAAAAATAACAGAGCATCAAATAAAAAATACAGATTCCCAGGCTTTATTCGTAGAAATTCTATTGTCTTTAGTCAAAGGCAGAGCCTAGGAATCTACATTGTTTCCTTCTTCCAATTTTCACAAAATATTCCTATATCAACCCAGTTAGGTCACTGATTTTGATCAATTCTCTCCCCTAGTCTCAGCTATTATTCTATGCTGCTAATCCTTAACACCCTTATCAGCCTGCTCTTTGCAACATTTCTCCTCCCATCTAATTGATTCATGGATCAACCTAACTCTCTCTTCATAATAGAGAGGAAATAGGTGGCATTAAAAATCGCATTCCAAGGCCAGGGAGGTAGCTCAAAGGGCAGAAGTACCAGCTTTGGTTTGATCCCCTGAACACTGCTGGCAATGGCCCTCACCACCACAGAGTATGATCCAAAAGCCAAAAAAAGAAAAATTCACTCCAGTTTTGACTCATTAGAGCTTTATGATTGACTTACATAGAAATGCTGAGGTGATGGGCCAGAGCGGTAGTACAGCATTTGCCTTGATATCTGAGTTTATATCAGAATATCCTGTTAAAACTAAAGGAAGGAAGCAATGTCACTAGTACAACACTTGGGCCAAAGCAATAGTAGGGAACTTGCCTTGCATATGGCTGACCTGGGTTTGATCCCCAACATTCCATTTGGTTCCCAAGCACCGCCAGGAGTAATTCCTGAGCACGGAGCCAGGAGTAACCACGGAGCATCGCCACATGTAGATCTCAAACCAATAAATAAATAAATTTTGAAAAGTGAAGAAAAGAGAAATGATGGCATAAAAATCCAAGCACTTTGTTACTTTTTGTGAGAGTGGCTTGGTGACCCCACCCAGCTACATGAATGTACCTTTCTAGGCTCTCAGTACAGTCACCAAGCCAGCACCTTCATACCTTTACCCAGAAGCTGAAGAAGCCGCTATGAACCCAGAGCCAACCAGGCAGCCTGGAGCAAGAAGATAAAGCAAGAACCCAGTAATGCTTTCACGTAGTAGTGCTTTTCAGCTTCAGCTAGAAGCTGAAGACCACACACTATGCGATCTGCTTTACCAAAATCATGCCATCTCTTTGAGAGTAAATTAGCAGGTGCAAAGAGAAAGGGGAAATTTTTTTTTTTGCTTTTTGGGTCACACCTGGCGATGCACAGGGGTTACTCCTGGGTCTGCACTCAGGAATTACCCCTGGCTTTGCTCAGGGGACCATATGGGATGCTGGGATTTGAACCCGGGCTGGCCGCGTGCAAGGCAAACGCCCTACCCGCTGTGCCCCCGATAAAGGGGAAATTTCTAATGATGCATGTTCCTCTATCATTTCTCAGGTTGTTCCCCAAACCTATGCCAATCCCCAGAGTCCTTACTCCTTCCCCCTCTCAGACTCTTAACTCCTACACTTAACTGTGGCTTCCACTCTGGGAAATAGTATCCCCGCAGTGGGCGAGGGAGGAGCAAATAATTTTGGTTATCACATTAAGAGCATAATGGAACTTGAGGGCGGGGAGAATAGGAGGAGTTATGGAGAGAGTGGATAGACCATAAATCATGGAGTAAGCTGGACAATTCTGCAGGACAAAAAAAAAATTGTCTCACCCAAAATGCCATTAGCACCCATGCTGCAAAATGATAATCACTTATGATCTGGACCACACAATTTAGCCCTTAATTATGGCTCTTTGTCAAGAGAATTTATTACAGCATTGTTCAGGTAGCAAAAGGCTGGAAGCAACCTAAAAGACCGTTGATAAGGGGTCATTAAATAGTGTGGTACATTTATACAAAGGAATTCCATTAGGGAAGATGAGGAAGATCAATATGTACTGATACAGCACAATATGTAAGATCTATTATGAATCTTTAAAAAAGCAAAGTGCAGAACTGTATACCAGTATGTCTCATTTGGCATTTTGGTTTAAAATGAAATGGGGGAAAGTAGTCTATATCCCTATATTTTTATATAGAAAGAATCATTTGGTTGGCAACATGACAAGTTTCTCCTGAAACTGGATCCGGTCCATGGAGCTTATTAACAAACAGGCAGGACACTTCGTATTGGTAGGTACTAGATTTTGAAAAAGCAAGGAAATTTACTTTTGAGGCTTGTCTTGGGTAGCTGCAAAATTCATAGACCTCTGCATCACTCCAAATCCTAAAAGTTTATAGAGAGTTCTTAATGGATTCAGTCACATATATAGGCCAGATGGTCTCAAAAACACATCACTCTCTCAAGGTTGCATCCTTGAAAACAATCTAGTTATGGGAATGGTAGACACAAAGAATCTGCAAGTACAGAGAAAGTGAACAAGGAGAGTCAAATTACCTGGAGCCAGAAGTAAGTGGCTATCATGTCCTCTCAATGACCTCCCCTAACGCTCTGCAGAAATGATGAAGAAACAGATCAGAAGAAAAGAGAAGCAGGGCAGGAAGGCAGAAGCAGAAAAAGACTGATTTTCTACCTTAAATATTCAGCACTTCTGACCTCATTATGTACGTATATCTTGGTGGGGGGGAGGTGGTTAATGAACATGGTTTCCTCAATATCATCAATAATAGGATCTTGGAAAATTTAACTATCGTGAAAGCAGGTCCTTGACCTTTTGTTTATTTAAACAACTGCAGGGATTGTTTTTTCACATCAACATTATAACAAACAAAAAATATGATTCAAAGACCTGCTGTAGCATCTCATTTGGTACTACTGTTATTCCACATGTTTACTTTGCCACCTGCCATGTTTGATTCTTAAAAATATAGACCACCTCTCACATTAGCACGCTAGTAGATTTCTAATATATTCATCTTGATTTGATTGATTTATCAATTTTTGATAAATCAATTTTGAATTAACTCAAATCAGAGAACTAATTCCTTTGTAAACCACAATACCTGCTTAGACAGATAGCGCCCACTGGGAGCCTTTTGCAACCTAAGTTTGCATTCTTGATTCTGCAGAGGTTTTCTAAGAAGATGGTTGGCATGCTTCTGGGGATTTTACACCGAAAGTAAGTCACCTCGGGGCTGAAGCAATAGCACAGCGGGTAGAGAATTTGCCTTGCACACAGCCAACCTGAGTTCGATTCCCAACATCGCACATGGTTCCCTGACCACTGCCAGGGGTAATTCCTGAGCGCAGAGCCAGGAGTGACCCCGTGCATCGCCGGGTGTAACCCAAAGAAAAAAGGAAGTCACCTCTTTGCACAGCTTAGAAACCAAAAGTCTAAGTGGCCAGATCAAATTTATCGTGTCTCAGCTATGCAATGCTTAAGCAAGATACTGAGCACTTGTACTTACATTGACCTATAGTCCTTAATCTGCAGAGTTAAGGGCCAGTTGACTTCCACTACAGGTACAATCAGTGAGAGAAGGTTTCTGGTCAAGAAAAAACTCTCTTAGGTTTGATTGTTGGGGGAAAATTCCAAATAATAATAGTCAGTCCTCTGTTGAAGTATTGAATGTATCTGGAGTGTAGAGAGAATAGGGTGAAGATCATTAACCACTCAGGTGTGTGTGTGTAGGGGGGGTATGTTGGGGTTCTTGGTGGGGGAACAGGTGCACTGGTGAAGAAATGGGAGTTTGATCATTGTATGACTGAGACTTAAACCTGAAAGCTTTGTAACTTGTCACAGTGATTCAATAAAATAAAAATTTTTAAAAAAAGAAAAAGAAAAAACTCTCTTTCCTGTGTCATCACAGAAGAGATTTTGTGGAAAAAGAGGGCAGGTAAGCCCAATATTTAGAGAAGAAATGTGACATAAGTAGAGAGAAAGAGAGAGTTAGAGGGGAAACTATCTGCCATAGCAGAAGGAGGAGTTGGAGGGGGGCCAGAGGATCTTGGAGACATTGGTGGTGAAAAATGTACACTGGTTGAGGAATGGGTGTTCAATCATTGTACAACTGAAACTCAAACATGAAAGTTTAGTAACTGTAGCCCATGGTGACTCAGTAAAAATAAATAAATAAATAATTATTTTTTAAAAAAAAAAAGAAATGTTACAGAATGTTGAGTACCGGAGTCTCAAGAATTTCCCTTGCTGGGCCAGAGAGGAAAGCAGGTAAGGCTCTTGCCTTGCATGTGATCCACTACGGTTTGATCTCCAGCATGCATAGGGTCCACAATCACCACCAGAAGAGATCCATAAGCACCGAGCCAGAAATAAGGCCTGGGAACCTCCAGGTGTAGCCAAAAGATAAAGTAACAGCAAGAGAACTCTTGTGGATTGGTGAGGGATACTCCATCTTACCTGCAAGCAGGAAGCAATGGTTTTTAGACAAAGCGTCCCTTCTTTTCAGAACATTGAAAGTCTCTGTGCTCACTCCCCCCCAACTCCTATCCCCACCTTGCTGCATCTTCATGAAAAGATCAGAATGCACATAGAAGGAACACTATGCCAGGCTGTTTTCACTCGGGGCACTCCAGAGGGGGGCAGGTGAGAACCCTTCCTGCCCCAAGGGACCCAGCCTGGGCAGCTGACCTCCACTACCCAACCACCGCCATGCTCCAGGCCACTTTCCAGGCAGCACAGCTGCTCTGCGTCCGTGTGACACATTATAAGACACTACCTACCCATTTTTTATAATTACCACACCGTATTTGATGGAGTTCAGATAGTAGGCAACAAATCATAGAGAGTAATACATATATACACACATACCTCTAGGAGAGACCAGCAAGCTACAGAGGGTGTCCCACCCGCACAGGTAGAGCCTGGCAAGCTACCCATCGTATTCAATGTGCCAAAAACAGTAACGATAGGTCTCATTCCCCTGACCCTGAAAGAGCCTCCAATCATTGGGAAAGACGAGTAAGGAGAGTCTGCTAAAATCTCAGGGCTGGGAGGAGTAGAGATGTTACTGGTGCCCGTTCAAGTAAATCGATGAACAACAGGATGACAATGATGATGACAGTGATGACACATAGAAACTGTAAAGACCTGGACAAATGTCCCACCTCAACGAAAATGTTTTATAACTCTTCATTCCCATATCCACACACCTAGAATGTTTCTAGAACTAGTGCTTCTCTAAAATCAAAGCGTGTTTTCTTCAGTCAAATGTTAGGAGTTACTATATGCCAATCAAAAAAAAATGCCATGTTGGGCTGGAGTGATAGTACAGCTGGTAGGGCATTTGCCTTGCACTAAGCCGACCCGGGTTCGATTCCCAACATCCCATATGGTCCCCTGAGAACCGCCAGGAGGAATTCCTGAATGCAGAGCCAGGAGTAACCCCTGTGCATTGCCGTGTGTGACACAAAAAGAAAAAAAAATGCTGTGTTTCTTAATGTAAAGTATTTTTTTTCCTCTACTGAGAATAGCCCTCTTTGGTCAGGGTTGAGATCTGGGGGGACTGGGGTGCAGAGCCTTGCAGAAGCAACTAGTAGAACTCTTTGTGTTGGTCTCTTCCTCCAAGAACTTCTCAATTTAAACTATGAAAATATTAAGTTTTCCCCTTTTCTCAATGAAGAAAAGATACCTTACTTAAGAGATATCTAACTTACTTAACTGAGATACCTTACTTAACTGTGTTCATAAAACAGAAACACTCTGGCCTTCAGAATGACAAAACAACTTGCTGGGTTAGGACCAACACTTACAAGGACAGAACCTAAGGCCAACCACTGGTCTCTCTCATCTGCCAAAATGAAAGTGAGAACCAGTGTTAACCTGAAAAGACAGTTGGAAGAAAGAATAGAATGACATTCTGTATATAAGGTACTAAGCTTCGTGTCTATCTCAAAGCAGAAACTCAAAATATGTAAATTTTCTTTATCTTGTCTTCCGTTTTTCATGGAACCAGAATTGCCCTTCCAAAATCCAATTTAATAAGATGACATTCTCTATTCTAATCTGTTTATTTTGAAATTTTCCAATATTATTTCTTGCACTGCAAAATTCAAGATATCAGCGACCCTCTCCAGTCTTCAAAAGGTTATTGCAATTTAAATAAGTCTGGTCAGCTTTCATAAGGATTTTGACAGAAACATTCATTTATTAGTATTCCTCAGAAAATACTGTGGTTGTCCTAACTAGAGAGGTTTGCTTGTGTCCCTCCAAATTGAAGAATAGTAAATGAACAATTAATTGTTTTGAATTCTGACATTACTAATGATGAAGTAACTATAATGAAGCAAAAGTTTCTTTCTAATCCTTAATCATTTTAATTTGCCTAAGTGGGAAATACAATTTTGGCATGAAAATATTCATGTTATTACCCATGTTATTACCTCTGCTTACTAAATTTAAATGAACAGAATGTTTTCACTTGTATTATAACTCCAGACATTACTAGAACAAATGTGTGTCTCTTTTAATCATATTTACAACAGATGAATTTAATCGCAAAACCCTAAAATGGGAAATATTTTAATAAGGTTACACAGTTCAGCCATTCATCTGTCTTCCCACAAAACTAAGCAGAAACTGCCTTGAATATACAAATTTATATTTGAAAAAACAGCCATCAACAATATTAAGTGCCAATTCTTTGTGCATAGTAGGTCTTCTGGAGCAGGGCTTAAGCTTCTTAAAACTGAAGTCACTTTTCATACCTGAGAAACATTTAGACAACCCCTACATTTATTAGTATATAAAATAGATGTGCAAATCAAACATTTACTGAAAAAAATCTGTAGCACTGTCATCCCGTTGTTCATTGATTTGCTCGAGTGGGCACCAATAACATCTCCATACTGAAAAAAATAATAAAGAAAGTGGCAGGGGGCCCAGCCACACCTCATTATGCTCAGGGCTAACTCCTGGCCCTCTGTTCAGGGATCTCTCATGGCGGTGCTTGGAATTTAACCAGGATAAGCCACATGCAAGGAAAGTTCCTTAGCTCCTGCTCCAAGAAATTGATTTTAAAACATTTTTTTTAACTTCCCATGATTCTCACATTCAGTTAAATGGGCCCCATACGGAGTTGTGACCCATGATTTAAGAATCTAGGCTCTAGAAGGACAAACACAGGATGATCTCACTTATCTATGGATACAAAATAACTGGACACAGGAATTTAATGTATTAAAGGGGCATGGGGGGGTTTAGATCACCCTTGACCACAGAGTATAGGGAAGAGAATGACAGAAAAGGAGAGAAATAGCAAGGTAAAAGGAGATGGGTAGGAAGTAACTGAGGAGAGGGGGACGGTAGGGGAAGAGGTCGTGGGCCTCAGGTACACTGGTGCTGTCGAGAAGGGGTGTAGGTGTATATCCAAATGACAGAGCAAACAACACCAAAAACATGAGATCCAAACTACAACCAAACAAAACTGTGTCTGTTGAGGTGGTGGGCTGGCGCTGTGGGAGTGAACCCGGAAACACTGATGCAGCCAAGCTGATGGCAATGATGATGGGGCTGGCACAAAAACATCATATAACTAAACCTCAACTTGTAAATCAGTGTTTTGATAAACTTTTAATAAAGCACTGGAGCACTGTTGTCCCACTGTTCATTGATTTGCTTGAGCAGGCACCAGTAACGTCTCCATTGTGAGACTTGTTACTGTTTTTGGCATATCAAATACACCACAGGTAGCTTGCCAGGCTCTGCCATGCGGGCGGGATTCTCTTGGTAGCTTGCCGGGCTCTCTGAGGGGGGACGGAGGAATCGAACCCAGGTCGGCCGTGTGCACGGCAAATGCCTTACCCACTGGCTATCACTCCAGTCCTAAGTAAATAAAATGTTTAAAAAATAAAGGCGACCAAAATTTTAAAAACAGAAAGAGGTTCCAGAGACAGAAATATCTAAATCCACCCCCTCAATTGCCGAATCCAGAAGCTCTCAGGTCTAGCTTTGCAAAAAACCTGGCACTGAACCTCTCTCAAGTATTCTGATTTAATTTGTTGCAAGTAGGACCCTAGAAATAAGTATAATTTTAACCTTATCAAATGGTAATAAGCAGTCCATAGTGACATTACCTTGGTAGGAGACTTTCCTTGCAAGTGGCCAAATCCAATTAAATCTCAGGCACCATGTATGGTGCTCTGAATGAATACCACCAGGTGTGATCCCTGAGCACAGAGCCAGGAAGCATAAAGCCAAAACCAAAAAAAAAGTATCTGTAGCATACATCCAGGTGTCACTCACTGACCTATGCCTTAAAATGTTAAATATCTTCATACAGCTCGCCCAAATGTAAAGTATACATTTCAGGTGTAGCATCATAATTATTTTTTTTTCATTTTGATTGCTTATTTTATTTAAGAAATTTTAAATTGAAGTTACATTGCAGTCTAACGTTGTATAAGTTCCAGGTGTGCATCATTGAAAATCAACATGTGTCTATACTACATTCAGTTCAACACTGAAAGTCCTATGTGGGCTTTTACCAGATATTACTCCCATTTGTCCTGATTTCCCACTCCACCCTCCTATTTCCTTCTAGTAACTTTTTTTTAATTAATAGTTTATTTTTAGTTAGTGAGTCAACGTGAGGTACAGTTACAGATTTATACATTTTTGTGCTCATGTTTCTCCCTTACAAAGTTTGATCACCCATCCCTTCACCAGTGCCCATTCTCCAACACCAGTAAACCCAACATCCCTCCCCCACCTCCCCAGTCCCGTCTCCCCCCACCCCACACTGCCACTATGGCAGGGTATTCCCTTTTGTTCTCTCTCTCTGATTAGGTGTTGTGGTTTGCAATAAAGGTGTTGAGTGGCCATTGTGTTCAGTCTCTAGTCTATATTCGGCCCGCATCATCTTTCCCCCACATGACCTCCAACCACATTTTACTTGGTGTTCCCTTCTCTGAGTTGCCCAGAATGAGAGACCAGCCTCCAAGCCATGGAGACAACCTCCTGGTACTTATTTCTACTATTCTTGGGTGTTAGTCTTATAGTCTATTATTCTATATTCCACAGATGAGTGCAATCTTTCTATGTCTGTCTCTCTCTTTCTGACTCATTTCACTTAGCATAATACTTTCCATGCTGATCCACTTATATGCAAACGTCATGACCTCATTCTTTCTAACAGCTGCATAGTATTCCATTGTATAGATGTACCAGAGTTTCTTCAACCAGTCACCTGTTCTAGGGCACTCAGGTTTTTTCCAGATTCTGGCTATTGTAAACAGTGCTGCGATGAACATATAAGTGCAGATGTCATTTCGACTATACTTTTTGGCTTTTCTCGGATATATTCCCAGCAGTGGTATTGCTGGGTCAAATGGGAGCTCAACCTCTAGTTTTTTGAGAATCGTCCATATTGTTTTCCAAAAGGGCTGAACTAGCCGGCATTCCCACCAGCAGTGTAGAAGGGTCCCTTTCTCCCCACATCCTCTCCAACAGTGGTTGCTTTTGTTCTTTTTGATGTGTGCTAGCCTCTGTGGTGTGAGGTGGTATCTCGTGGTTGTTTTGATCTGCATCTCTCTGACTATTAGTGATGTAGAGCACTTTTTCATGTGCCTTTTGGCCATTCGTGTCTCTTCCTTGGTAAAGTTTCTGTTCATTTCTTTGCCCCATTTTTTGATGGGGTTGGATGTTCTCTTCTTGTAGAGTTCAACCAGTGCTTTATTGATATCAACCCCTTATCTGATGGGTATTGGCATTACCATTATTTTAAGGAGAGAAGAGTCAGTGGAAGGTACAGAAATACAGAGCAATAAAACTTGGAGAAGCAAAACCAAGTTCCAAGAAAGCAGCAACAGCAAAAGCAACAGCCACCACCACTGCCACTAACACCTGCAAATGGCCAACAGACCAGTAGGCAAAATGGTCCAAAGGATGGAGCATTGATCTGAAGCACTGTAGCACTGTCATCCCGTTGTTCATCGATTTGCTCAAGCGAGCACCAGTAATGTCTCCATTGTGAAACTTATTGTTACTGTTTTTGGCATATCAAATATGCCATGGGTAGCTTGCCAGGCTCTGCCGTGCAGGCGGGATACTCTCGGTAGCTTGCCGGGCTCTCCGAGAGGGACAAAGGAATCAAACCTGGGTTGGCCGTGTGCAAGGCAAATGTTCTACCCTGGTGCTATTGCTCCAGTCCATTGATCTGAAGAGTTCTGGGAAATCAGGAGAGAAGAACTTCACCCAGTGCAGTCAGCTCTTTGGTGGCCATCGTTCTCCTGATATCAGTGATGAGAGAAGGAGAAAACATTGAGAAGGATGGAAAGGTAGGTGAACTCTTCATTCATGAGTAAGGACTTTAGCTTTATCAGCTTGAAAATGCAAACCCCAGCAGGAAACGACCCCAGTGGGGCAGACAGCATGGCCCCTTGTGGAAAGTGGCTGGTATAAGCTCTGCTTGTCATCGTGCATCACTTCCAACTGCAACCTTCCTCGGTCTATGCCCAGTGAACTGCCGGAGCTGGGCCAGGTGGAGGGCGTTGTGGTCATTGTGGGTGATGCAAGAAGGCCCTGAGAAAGGTCACTGCTGATCCTCAAGGGAATCAGCTTCTCAGAAAGGTCCGGAAAGATGTCGCAGACTCCTTCCTACTAACCATATTTTTAGGTCTGTGACTATGCAGCCCATGGTCCAGATAAATGATAAAGTGCAACTTCCAGAAAAGCCGATTGTTTAGAACCAGCAATTCCACAAGGGACAGGAACAGCCACCCTGATGTGCACTGCCTGGCTCCTTGGAGTCTGAGGATGCCACACGCTGGGAGGCGCTCGAGATTGAGAAGCTGCAGTAGACCTGACATCAAGGAAAAGCACGAGAAGGTGGAATTGGAGGTGGAGCACCATTCTCATCAGCACCAGGCCACGCTAGGAAGGCAGACTTTAAGGAAGTGTCAGGAAGATCCTTGGAGGACGGGAGAGTTCCATAATCAAGAAACGCAAAATCAAAAGCAACTGGAGCTCAGGCAGGAGGGAGGACTCAGGAGCAATGAAGTAGAACTGCAGAGACAACAGGAAGAATTCAAGGGAAACTTCCCTGATGCAAGGGAGCCAGAGACTCAGAAGGGCCAGATGGCTCTGTAAGGAGCTATCGGCATAAATAACCGAGACGCCATACCTCCTGCTCCTGCACCAGCTGCTACCCCAGCTCCTCTAGAACCTCTCATATGATGACACAATCCCAGGTGGAACCTTGGGATTGACCCCACAATGACTGAGCACTTTGGCCAAGCTGCTACAATGGAAGGAATTGGGGCAATTTGGCAGAACCCCTTCTGCGTTCAACAGTGTGGCTCCTGACACTAAATTTGCTCCAAATGTCACTGATGCTAATAAAATTGCAGTGACTGGTTTCAAAAAGAAAAAAAAAGAACAGACTTTTTTTTGAAAAAAGGAATCTTTCTTTCACTAGCCAGAACTCTAATCTGGAAAAGTAAAAGGTAGTAAGAATTTCTCCCAATACTTAGATCATCCCTGACTGTCTGATGCTAGGGTATATGCTGGAGAGAGAGGGAATGGGGAGGAAAGATCATTACAAATCAATTCTGCCTGTATATTGTCTGCCTCTGTCTAATGCATTCCTGAAGTCTCATATGATTATTGAGCCTAAGGGGGGACAGAGGGGGGTGCTATAACAAAGGGTCCCAGTGAGAGACCCATTAACTTGATTATTCCAGTTTTTGCCCATCTTGTTCTATTCATTTGCTCATTGTTTCCTGCAACCCCAAAGATACTGCCAATAAGCCACAAACCAAACACACCCTAAGACCTTAGCCCCACTGCTCTATCACTCCTGAGTGGGAAACTCAAGCAAAGTCCCGGGAGGTCACAGACATGGGGCTGCTTCATAGACTATATTTTTGCCTCCTCAGGAAGACATAGCCTCTGGAATTTTCATTTTCGTTTAGGGTTTTTTTTATAATTTTTTTATCCTAGGTCAGGAAATCCCAGGGGTGGCCCATGTGTCTCTGATGTTGCTATTCTCAACTTCTCTTGACGGGGCCCATACAATTGTGTTAACAGGGTTGCTGTATGCTAATAGACAGTTGCTTGTGACCTTGATGTGACATAGGTAGTCATGCTGCGCATTTTGATGTAGAAGCCATTTTAGGACAGGAGAAGAAGGCAGACAGGTGAGAGGACTCTGGCTGTCATAAAAACCAATAACTATTTGGAGATATGAAGATATAATCTGAAAAGTTGTTAACCTGCAGCCAATTTAAGACTCAAGAGATATCACACCTCAAAACTCTGAAGGTTAGACCACTACCTCCCCAGACACTCTTCTTGAGAAATTCAGCAGGAACAAAGGCCCTGATAAGGTTCAAGAAGGAAGCCCCCAGAATCCAAACTTTTTTTCCTCGAAAATGCCCTATCTGTGAGTTTCAAAAGAAAGTGCGTGGGGCTGGAGCAATAGCACAGCAGGTAGAACGTTTGCCTTGCACTCGGCTGACCCGGGTTCAATTCCCAGCATCCCATATGGTCCCCTGAGCATCAGCAGGAGTTATTCCTGAGTGCAGAGCCAGGAGTAACCCCTGTGCATTGCCGGGTGTGACCCAAAAAGAAAAGAAAAAAAAAGAAAGCGTGTGGGCATGCGTGGGACTCAAGCGTTCAGTGGCCAAGAGCTGCCTCCCCAGACCAGTGCACGGTGATGACCAGGGAATGGAGAAGCAGGGACTGGGCTTCAGCCTGGTTGGTAGACAGTTTATTTCTCTCTCCTCCGCTATGTAGTCCGATCTCTTCCCTTACGGCACAATCGTCGTTGTAGTTTTGGTCATAGTCCCAATCATCATAGTTCCATCATCCTAGTCTCCTCATAGATCTCAAAGTTCTCTACCAGTTCTTATCTTCATCATAGTCCCCACTCTCCCCTTACAGCATAGTTATATAGAAATCATGAAGGGTGGGGGTACACATAGGTGAGGTTGAACATCGTCAGAACAACAAACCGAGGTGAAGCCACTCCTGATTCAGGGGAAGTTCTAGGGGATTCACTCAAGGACAAAATCTTATCTGCGGGTTCAACACTCCAGATTACTGGGAGATCCACTCAAAGGCGGGATTCGATCCAGGATGTATTGCTTTCTCCTTTCTTCAGCTAGTAATCCATTTAAACAATCATAGTAAGTTTACTTCTTATAATATTTTTAGTCATTTTTTATGAACACAGTAAGAGATATATTAAGCTTAGAGGTTAGCTCTTCTGGGGACATCTCGCTATATATCCTAAACCATAGTCTTTAGGCCAGTTTAGCTTTTCCTAACCCCATCAGTCGTTATTCAGTTACTTATTTTTGGATCATAACAGAGTTTGTCTCATGACCAAGCTCTGAACTCATTATACTTAGGATGCTTATTTGTACCCTTTTAATGACAGGGTAGCTTACAGCTTGCCCTGGATCCATCCAGTCCCTTTATCAAGACCCTGCTTTTGGAATGCTAGGAATTAAGGGCAACTGAGGCTTAAGTCAAGTAAATATGGATGCCCAGGAGTAAATATTATTTGAAGTCAATTAACTCCCATGTTACAAAAGCATACCATCAACTCTCTTCCTGTGTGTATACAAAAAGGACATTGCTATATAAGCAATGCAAATTACATAAAGGAAAAAGAAAATCAATATAGGATTCTTGATATTATTATTGATGCTTGATGGAATTGGGTGTGCCTCAGGGGCACTGTTGTGGGAGTAACTCAATAAACCTAAGCTCCCTAAGGGAGGACTAAGGATAGCCCAATGTTATCCAGCAGACCACCAGAATCCTAAATTCTTTTCCTTGAAAACACTATAACAAAAACTTTTTTTTCCACACTAAAAGCCCCAAGAAATGATAGCTACTCAGGGCATGCCATTCTGCAGCTACCCAGTTCTTCTGGTTGTTTTGTCATTTTCTTTGCTTTTGAGGCTCTATCCTCTCTCTAGAGAAGCCCGCGTTCTTTCCTCAATGTGTCATTTTTCTTTAACATGACTTTTCTAACTCATTATCTGAATTTTGTGAAATTTTTTTCTGCAAGAACAATATCCTATAAATTTGATTGTTCTATGTTGTTTAGATTAGTATGATAAAATGGTATGATATTGCCCTTTTTGTCTGGCTTATTTTACTCAACATAATGCTTTCAGAGTTGATTCATGTTATAGCAATATTAGTATTTTATTCCTCTTATTCCTAAATAATTAATTATTACATGGATATATAAAATTTTATTTATTAATTCATCAGTTGATATACATTTGAATTGTTTCTACCTTCTGGCTATTATGAATATCTATAACATTTTAGAGCATATTAAAAAATCTACCTTTGAAGTAATGTAAAGCATGTATGGAATAACTTGCAGGAATTCTGAGGAAGAGAACATTAGCACCCTTTTTCTTCTGAGGTTTCCTCAGCCACACTACTTCCATATTGCAGGGACCAGCAGTGAACACTTTTTACTATTGATTTGTTGCAACTTAGATGCCTAATTTTGCATTGTTCAGCCTTACATGACACTTAGAGCAATGATCCAGCTACATTCCTTTTTTTTAAAATCCAAGATATAGCTTCTCGTAGTCAGCTCATTATTTAAATCTGAGTCTAAACAGTAAATTCCCACTTGGCAGCCTAGCAAAGATCATTTTAACCGATTTAGAACTTGCAAGTGTCTCATTTCAACAGCAACCGTAACGTCACCTCCAACAATTCTTTTTTCTCCTCCTATCAAAACTTTTCACCCATCTCTCATGTTCGTTAGAGCAATGCCTGGTGGATTCCAACTCATGCTGTTTCCCCCTGGCAAATTGCACCTGAAGGCTCCTTAGGCAAGTGGAGGCTTCCATACAAGTGGATGCCACTATCATATTGGAGCGCTTCCTCCATTTCAAGCAATTTATATAGATTTTTCTCGATACACACTTATGACTACTCTGCAAAGTAGCGGCGATCATCCTTACTTCACCCAGGAGAAAACTGAAATTTAGAATGTTTAAGCAATATATGCCAGGATACAGAGTGGGTAAGCGATAGATAGGCAGAGGATTTCCACCTCTGGATCAGTCTGCCTCTGCACCTCTGTCTTCTGCCTCTTCAATAAGTCACGGTGCCCGAAGCTACATCAGGCCTCTGGGATATAAAACGAGACAAAATTATCTATGTTTGCCATCATGGCATTTACCATCTAGCAGAAAATACAATGTTTGCACACAGTCAAAGAATCACGAAGCAAAACTGTACACCGTAAGTTGAGAGCCTGATAGAGTACGGCCAGAGGAGAGGAAAGTTCTCAGAGAGCATAACCCCGAGGAAGAAGTAACAGCGGAGTTCTATGAAAAGCCTTGTTCTCCTCTAGGGAATCACAGAACCCAGAGGCAGTGGGGTGGGAGCATTTTCTGAGCCAGATTCTTAGCCAGCAGAGGCATTTGTGCCTCCACAGTAATTGTAGCTGGACGTGGGGCGCCTGGTTCCCCGCTGGTGGCCTTTCTTTTCTCCCATGAAGTCTGCCAACACAGTGCCTTCTGCGTTTGTCATCCATTTCATGTCATGGGCTGCGCCATTTCTCCAGCAAATTTCCAGGGCAAGTCAGACCAGACGTTTCCAGGATCCACAGCGCCGAAACCCTTCCCAGGGAAACCAACAAACACTCAGAAGGGACAATGCGGTCCAAGTGATTAGAAACCATTGTTTGGCAGACCTGATTCCAAACAAAACTCAGGAAATATGTTTCCAGGAGGTATGAAGGGGGAGGGGGCTGAAGTCAAACCTGCTATTATGCAGACACCAAATTACTACAGTATTGGAGCTGCTCTGAATTGAAAGCAGAAACTGGGCAGATTCAGCTCAAGAGCATTCCAGTGCTGCCACCTGCAGGTCTGTCTGAGAAACGCAAGAAGAGATGCATAGAGTCTGCACAGCCGCAGAGATCCAGAGAAACAAGAGGACAGCACGGAGAGTAAGTTACGATGTGGGGTTCTTTTTTCACATGGGTTCTTTTAAACAAGGTGGTGTCTGTCCTGGGCAATTTGGGGCGCTAACTGGCCACTGGAACAGTAATCTACCGTTTTGAGAAGGCAGATTGCTTTTCAGAGGCCGAGACAACAATGCACTGGAAGCACTGAATGGTAAATAGAACTCCCAGAGATTATGTTTTTCCTAATCCAGGAGACCTTCTTCATCCTTCTCCTCTCAAATAAATGGAGCCAAGTAGACTTCGGGATCCAATCCACACCTATAAACCTAACCCTGGATGGCTCCAACATGCCTCACACTTTGTTGTAGCCACACTGTGAATCAGACTGCAACCGTTTCTCCGGCCCGCCAGTCTTTTCACAGATCTTTTCAAAGCCCGGTGCCTGTAGTGTCTTCCCATTCTGTTTTCCGTCATAGATCTCAGCCCAAAGGCTCCCCGCTGAAAAATCTCAGCCTTCCTCGTCCCTCCCTTGTCTTCGCTTCCAAAAGTCCCCTCTCACTCTATGTCTCGCTGTAAGACTTAACACTCTCACACTGGAAACACGCGAGATCTACAGGTCTAGTGAAGAGAACAGAAATGACTCACATAAACACAACAATCAATTCTTAAAAAAAAAAGGCTGTCTAATGAAGAAACGATGGTTTTTTCAAGAGGTGATGCTGAAACAGGAGAACATCCATATGCCCCCCCCCCCCCAAAAAAAGTCAGCTCTTGCCGGGGGTGGATTTTTTTTCCTCCCCACCCTGTCTTCCTGCACGGAAAGCGGCGGGCTGGCGGCACCCATGTGGCAGGCGCCATCTTCTGTGACTCCAAACCCACAGGTATTCGGATTTTACTTTGGGGGCTCCCAGGAACTCATGGGAAGGGGGCGTAACCGGCACGCCCTCGGCCCAGATAAATCCGGAGCCGCTGAGCGCGAATCGGACCCTCTGCGCCTAAAGACTTTGAATTCAGAGACTTCTTACAGCAATGCACTGGGACTGTGAGCTGGGCTATGTAATTTCTGGCAGAATTTTCCCTGGACTTTATACAGAAATCCAAAACCGCGCGGAGCGTCCGTGCGACTTAACATTTATAATTGTCAGCAATGTGAAATGGTTCCATTTGCACAGGTCTGACTTGGGGGGGAAAACTCCAAATAATAACAGTAAGATTTTGTTGAAATATTGAAGGTTTTTAATGTAGCAGCCACCTCTCTGGACTGTGAACTAAGCAAAAGCCACACGCTGGCCGACGCGGCGTGGTGTACACCATACTATGAGGCACAGGAAGGGGGATGAGGGGGGAAAAGAAAAAAAAAGGGAAAAGGAAAAAGGAAAAAGAGAGAGAGAGAGAGAGAGAGTTATGTACTTGTAGCAGTGGGGCTACATATCTCTCCATTCCAGCAATGAAAAACTAATTATCAAATGTAGTAGGTCTGTCTCTCTTGGTTGGAAACTCCAACAACTATAGTGAGTTTTGTGTTGAATTATGGAATGTAATCAAGGTAAAGAAAAAATGAAGTAAAATTCATTAGTTATACAGTAGGGGGTAGGGGGTGGGGGCGGGGGGTATACTGGGGTTTCTGGTGGTGGAATATGGGCACTGGTGAAGGGATGGGTGTTTGAATATTGTATAACTGACATAAACCTGAGAACTATGTAACTTTCCACATGGTGATTTAATAAAAAGTTTAAAAAAATAATAATAAAATAAAAAAAAGTCAGCTCTTTAATTCATACCTTACATCACATAGAAAAATTAATTCAAAACAAATGAAAGACCTAATATAAAGCCAAAACTATAAAACTTTAAGAATAATATGAGGAAATTTTTATGACTTTGAATGAGAGTTCTTAGATATAACACCAAAAAGAATCAAAGAAAAAAATATAAATTAAATTTATAATATTTATTTATAATATAAATTTATAATATAAATTATAAATTAAACTATCAAAAATTTTATTTTCTAGGGTTGGAGTGATAGTACAGCAGGAAGGGTGCTTTCCTTGCACGCAGCCGACCCAGGTTCGATCCCCAGCATCCCATAGGGTCCCCTGAGCACCGCCAGGAGTGCAAAGCCAGGGTGTGAATCTCTGGGTGTGACCCAAAAAGCAAAATAAAATAAAATAAAATAATTTTATTTTCTAAATTATATCTAAATTCTAAGAAAGACAATAGTAAAGATAAAGATACCCCCATAGACTGGCAGAACATAACTGAGTTATATACTAGGACTTTAATTTTGAATATAAAAAGTACTCTAACAAAATCCAGCATCCGTTTATGATGAAAACACTCGCCAAAATGGGTATAGAAGGAACCTTCCTCAATATAGTCAAAGCCATTTATCACAAGCCAATGGCAAGCATTGTTCTCAATGGGGAAAAACTAAGAGCCTTCCCTCTGAGAACAGGGACGAGACAAGGATGCCCACTCTCTCCACTTCTGTTCAATATAGTACTGGAAGTACTTGCAACAGCGATTAGGCAAGAAAAAGATATTAAGGGCATTCAGGTAGGAAAGGAAGAAATCAAGCTCTCACTATTCGCAGATGATATGATACTATACCTAGAGAACCCTAAAACCTCTACCAAGAAACTCCTAGAAACAATAGACTCGTATAGTAAAGTTGCAGGCTATAGAATCAATACTCAAAAGTCCATGGCTTTCCTATATGCAAATAATGAGGGAGAAGAAAGTGATCTGAGAAAAGCAATCCCGTTCACAATTGCACCTCAAAAAATCAAGTACCTCGGAATCAGCTTAACAAAGGAGGTAAAGGACTTGTATAATGAAAACTATAAAACTCTTCAGGAAATAAAAGAGGACACAAGGAAATGGAAAGACATCCCCTGCTCATGGATTGGGAGAATTAATATTGTCAAAATGGCAATTCTCCCCAAAGCATTGTACAAATTCAATGTGATCCCTATAGGAATACCCTTGACATTCTTCAAAGAAATGGAGCAAGTGCTCCTGAAATTCATATGGAACAATAAGCCCCCACGAATAGCTAAAGCAATCCTTGGGAAAAAGAAAATGGGAGGAATCAACCTCCCCAACTTCCAACTCTACTACAAAGCGGTAGTCATTAAAACAGCATGGTATTGGAACAAAAGCAGAGCTGCAGACCAATGGAATAGGGTTGAATACTCTGACATACACCCCCAAATATATGATCATCTAATCTTTGATAAAGGAGCAAGAAATGTGAATTGGAGCAAGGAATGCATGTTTAACAAATTGTGCTGGCAAAACTGGACGGCTACATGCATAAAAATGGGCTTAGACCTCCATCTATCACCATGTACAAAAATCAGATCAAAATGGATTAAAGACCTCAACATCAGACCAGAATCCCTAAGGTACATTGAAGATAAGGTCGGCAAAACCCTCCACGACATTGAAGCCAAAGGTATCTTCAAAGCTGACACGCCACTGGCCAAGGAAGTGAAAACAGAAATAAATAAATGGGACTATCTCAAACTAAGAAGCTTCTGCAACTCAAAAGAAACGGTGACCAAAATACAAAGACAATCTACAGAATGGGAAAGGATATTTACGCAGTACCCATCCGATAAAGGGTTGATAACAAGGATATACAATGCACTGGTTGAACTCCACAAGAAGAAAACTGCCAACCCGATCAAAAAATGGGCTGATGAAATGAACAGAAACTTTTCCAAAGAAGAAATCCGAATGGCTGAAAGGAACATGAGAAAATGTTCCACATCACTAATTATCAGGGAGATGCAGATCAAAACAACAATGAGATATCATCTCACACCACAGAGACTGGCCCACATCCCCAAAAACAAAAGCAACCGGTATTGGCGTGGATGTGGGGAGAAAGGGACTCTCCTTCACTGCTGGTGGGAATGCCGACTGGTTCAGCCCTTTTGGAAAACAATATGGACGATTCTCAAAAAGTTAGAAATTGAGCTTCCATTTGACCCAGCAATACCACTCCTGGGAATATATCCCAGAGAGGCAAAACGGTATAGTAGAGATGACATCTGCATTTCCATGTTCATTGCCGCTCTGTTTACAATAGCCACAATATGGAAAAAACCAGAGTGCCCGAGAACAGATGATTGGCTAAAGAAACTCTGGTATATTTACACAATGGAATACTGTGTAGCTGTCAGAAAACATGAAGTCATGAAATTTGCATATAAGTGGATCAACATGGAAAGTATCATGCTGAGTGAAATGAGTCAGAAAAAAAGAGACAGACATAGAAAGATCGCACTCATATGTGGAATATAAAGTAGCTGAGAGGTACAAGCTTACAATGTTGCGATTCCTGGCAGACATTTCTCTGGACTTAGTTACTAAAATACTAAAATACAGAAATCCAAAACTATGCTGCTGCTGGTGCGGCCTCCTGACCTGATATCTCTTCATTCTCAGCAATGGAAAACAAATTGCCAAATGCTTTTTCAGCAGATCGACTTTAGGGGGGAGAAACTCCAAATCAATAATAGTGAATTTTTTGTTTAAATATTGAATGTAATCAAAGTAAAGTGAAAGTAAAGTGAAATTTACCAGTTATACATGCGGGGTGGGGGACTGGGGAGGTGGGGGGAAGGGGGGAGGTATATCGTGATTCTTGGTGGTGGAATAGAAGGGATGGGTGTTTGAGCATTGTATAACTGAGACCTGAAAGCTTTGTAACTTTCCACATGGTGAATCAATAAAAGAATTTAAAAAAAAAAAGTACTCTAAAACTGAATAATAAACCAAACCAAAATTTTTTTTTAATTTATTTATTTTTAATTAGAGAATCACCGTGAGGGTACAGTTACAGATTTATACACTTTTGTGCTTATACTTCCCTCATACAAAGTTCGGGAACCCATCCCTTCACCAGTGCCCATTCTCCACCACCCGTAAACCCAGTGTCCCTCCCACCCTCCCCAATCCCATCTCCCCCCCACCCCACCCTGCCACTGTGGCAAGGCATTCCCTTCTGTTTTCTCTCTCTAATTAGCTGTTGTGGTTTGCAATAAAGGTGTTGAGTGGCCGCTGTGCTCAGTCTCTAGCCCTCATTCAGCCCGCAACTCCCTTCCCCCACATGGCCTTCGACTACAATGTAGTTGGTGATCGCTTCTCTGAGTTGACCTTTCCCCGGAACGTGAGGCCAGCCGCGAAGCCATGGGGTCAACCTCCTGGTACTTATTTCTACAGTTCTTGAGTGTTAGTCTCCCACTCTGTTATTCTATATACCATAGATGAGTGCAATCTTTCTATGTCTGTCTCTCTCTTTCTGACTCATTTCACTCAGCATGAAACTTTTCATGCCCATCCACTTGACTACAAAATTCTTGACCTCCTTTTTTCTAACAGCTGCATAGTATTCCATTGTATAGATGTACCAAAGTTTCCTCAACCAGTCATCCGTTCTAGGGCATTCGGGTTTTTTCCAGATTCTGGCTATTGTAAACAGTGCTGCGATGAACATACATGTGCAGATGTTGT
This sequence comes from Sorex araneus, assembly GCF_027595985.1. Lineage (NCBI taxonomy): Eukaryota > Metazoa > Chordata > Mammalia > Eulipotyphla > Soricidae > Sorex > Sorex araneus. Next base: position 104,723,357 of record NC_073306.1, on the reverse strand, counting down.
TTCGATTGTACTTTTTTGCCTCTCTGGGATATATTCCCAGCAGTGGTATTGCTGGGTCAAATACCAAACCAAATTTTTAAATAAGCAAAATATTTTACTAGACATTTCACTCAGAAGATATACAAATGGCAAGTGAGCTCAGGAAGGATATTAACATAATTCTAATTAAGGAAATGCAAATTAACACTATAATGATATTCCATTATACAATGATTGACTTAACATTTTTATTATCATTTGTGGGCCACACCCAGAGGTGCTCAGAAACTACTCTGAGCTCTGTGTTTGGGGGTCATACCCTGTGATACTCAGGGACCATGTGTTTCTGAGGGTCAATCTGCACCTCTGACATACAAAGCATGTACTCAGTTCATGAAGCTGTATCTCTGGACTCAGGCTTAAATTTTAAGGAAGAAGAAGGAGGAGGAGGAAGAGGAAGAGGAGGAGGATGGAGGAGGAAGGATGAGGAAGGAGAAAGAAAAAAGGAGGAGGAAGAAAGACATGGGAGAAGGAAGGAGGAGGAGAAGGAGGAGAAGGAGGAAAAGGAGGAGGTGCAGGAGAAGGAGAAGGAGAAGCAGCAGCAGCAGCAGCGGTGGCAGGGCTGGAGTGATAGTACAGTAGGTTGGGCATTTGCTTTGCACACAGCCAACCTGGGTTTGATTCCCAGTACCTCATATGGTCCCCTGAGCATAGCCCTGAGCTCCAGCAGATATGGCCCCAAAAGTTAAAAAAGAAGAAAAAGAATGCAAAATAGCGAAGGCACTAAAAAATGGCTTATTTTAGTTCTAATTTATTTCAAATTCTTTTGGGCATTGTTGTTGCTGTTTGGGGGCCACACCAGGCAGTGCTCAGTTTTGGACTAGTGACAGAGTAACTACTTCAAATCCCAACTCGGTTTGTTATGTTCCAAGAACTGGAACCTTGCCAGTACCCCACCAACTGCCTGCATGTTTTTGAACTGTTTAGTACGATGATCATGGTGCCACTTACTTGAGCCTGTGAATCTGCCAAGACTCATAACCTGCCAAGACTCATAATCTGCCAAGACTCATAATCTGTCAAGACTCATACACTCAAGACTGTACACCAAAAGAATAGATTTAGTGGATGTGAAGCTAAAAATTAATTTTAAAATGAAGCGAAAATGATCAATGAACCTCACTGAGACCAGTTCCTGGAAAATAGGCCATCTCGGTACAATTTGTCAAAAGATGCCCTCTCTGATGACAAAAGTCCCGGGGTACTCTGTATCCAGGCACCCCCCCAGAGGAGAGACTAGAGGAAGGATTTCAGTCCCACATGCCTTCATTTTTATTTTCAGTAGAGAATATAAATGAATGCCAGAATACAGGGGTTAATGTTGAGGAGAAACAGAATGCTGATACAAGTGAATGTTCAAGATGTTTTCCCTCTACATTTCCATAAATAAGCCTGCTTTGTTTCTGTATATTCTTATATCTCTGAAGAGAAACATGGTGCATAAACAGAGGCTGTTCCATGGAGACACTGCTCAACTTCCCAGCTGTTCCTAAGGTTATCCATCCAGGAATGGGATCAACTCTCTAATGCCAAGCTTCTGTCTTTCAGTAGACGGAACACATGCAAAGCACATCAGGGTCCACGGAGAAAAGGGGAAGTAGCTATTGACCACACTTGAGGATGGATGTTAAAAACACAGTAAGAGAACTCAGCATTCAAAGGTGGTTGAAGCAAATGAGGTTCCACTTTAGCCATTCCATGGCTTACCAGAATTGAGCTGCCCTGTCTACCACAATCCCCTGTAGCCGGCAAGGCGTCATGAATATTGATGCTCCTGTTCAATGTGTTTAGTTGAATAAGGTACCACAGAGTTAACACCAACCACCATACAGCCTCAGAAGAGGCCTGAAAGCAGGTGGCTGACCTCAGGGGTGCCTGACTCCTGGCCCAGGACCCTCTCTGGCCATGGTGACCATGACCGAGAAACAGAAGTGCTGTCATTCCTTTGGAGCTGACAGTTCTAAGGATTTCTTTTTTTTTTTTCCTTTTTTTTTTTTTTTTTTTTTGCTGGTGCCATAGCACAGCGGTAGGGCGTTTGTTTGCCTTGCACACAGCCAACCGAGGTTCAATTCCTCCACCCTCTTGGAGAGTCTGGCAAGTATCTTGCCTGCACGGCAGAGCCTGGCAAGCTCCCCATGGCGTATTCTATATGCCAAAAACAGTAACAAGTCTCACAATGGAGATGTTACTGGTGCCCGCTCAAGCAAATCGATGAGCAACGGGATGACAATGACAGTGACAGTGACAGATTGAATCACTGTGAGATAGACCCTTACAAAGCTGTTCATTATTAAATTTCAGTCATACAGGGTTCCATCCCTCCACCAGTGTATATTTCCCAGCACCTTTTACTTGTCTTTGCTGCTTGACTCTTATCTGCTAAGGGAATGGAGGAGCCTGGGATTTCCAAATTATGCATTTATCATGCACCAGTCTCAGTGACTCCCAGAGAGGCAGAAATGAAAGGTGCTCTGACCTTGGCAGCAAGAAACCAACACAAGGGGAGTTGGAAGGGATGGCTTAAAAGAGTGATTAAGATAGGCCTGGAGGGAGGTAAGCCAGGCCTCTGGCACTCACTTTGGTGTGTCCTTGGGAGTTGACCACTCAGAGCCTTATTGCCTTTATTTGTAGTGGAAAGAAGCATCTCCAAATAGTAAGGCCCAAAGGCAAACATTGAAGCTCCAGAGTCAACAACAATGAAATCAAAAGACTCAAACACGTAAAGAGGACAGGCTGGAGGTAGGTGGATGCGGCGGGAACCCAGGAACAGTGGTGGAGGGAGGTAAACACTGCAGGATAATCGGTGTTGCAGTACTGTATGGCTAGAGCTCCGCTATGAGTAACTTTGTAAGTCATAGTGCTTTAACAAAATTTTTAAATAAATAAAATGTGAGGGGAAAATACTATGCCCACTGGACACAGGGTCTAAAACAGGTCCAAGATGACCTTACCCTGGTTGGGGGTAGGGAACAAAATAAGAGGCCAGCACAGTGGGACAAGGATGGAAGGAAGCAGAAACTGTGGTAGAGGGTGTAGTGCTGGAATTTGTATGAAGGAAGCCTACTATTAAAAGTATAGTAAATTATGGTGCCTAAATTTTAATATACATATAGTAAAAAAAAATCTAATTAAGGAATTTACCTATTCCTCCCGTACGGGCAGAGCCTGGCAAGCTACACATGGTATTCAATGTGCCAAAAACAGTAATGATAGGTCTCATTCCCCTCACCCTGAAAGAGCCTCCCATCATTGGGAAAGACGAGTAAGCAGAGGCTGCTAAAATCTCAGGGCTGGGAGGAATAAAGATGTTACTGATGCCCACTCAAGTAAACCAACGAACAACAGGGTGAAAGTGATACAGTGATACAGGTTTTAGATTTGCTAATACTTCCATTATTTAAAATGTGTAAAATATGGACCAGAGCAATAGTACAGTAGGCAAGGTATTTGCTTTGCATGTGGCCAACCTAGATTCAACTCCTGGCAACTTACATGATTCCTCAGAGCATGGCCAGGAGTAATTCCTGAGTGCAAAGCCAGGAGTAACCTTTGAGCATCTCTGAGTATGTCCCCAAAACCAAAAAATAATAATAATTTAAAAATTAATTATTTTAAAATAAAATAAAAATAAAATGTGTAAAATATCAGTATACTGTTTTAATGTTTCCTATCCCTATTGTTCTTTTCATTATTGATTCCTATAATAAATAATATGGTCTTTACTGTCCCTCGTTAAATTTTTACTATTTATTTATAAAAATATTTGAAAATTAAAATAATAGTAACATGTATCTCATTGACTTGTACAAAGGTTAACTGTAATAATATACAGAAATGAATCATTAAGGTACCAAACACATAGCACAAAGCATATAAATCCATTTTTTTTTTGGTGGTGGCATTGTTGTTTTGAGGTCACACCAGGTAACACCCAGGGCTTACTCCCGGCTCTGCATTCAAAGATCACTCTCCTGGTAGTGCTCAGGGGATTATAAGAGGTGCCATGGATCAAACTTAGGTCTGTTGCGTCCACAAACATAATTTTAAGAATGTTGGTTCTAAAAGCAATCTGTGAATAGAAGAGGGACCTCGATTCTGTGGTCAACATTCTGCAAAGGAAAGTTTGAGCACATCTTTGACTCACCCAGAAGTTCACACCAGGAGCCAGAGTTACAGTACAGTAGGTAGGTGCTAGCTGGCCAGCAGCCAACCCAGGTTCAATTCCCAGCACCCCATATAGTCTCCTGAGCACGTGATTCCTGTGTGCAGAGCCAGAAGAAAGCCCTTAGCATCCATGGGTGTGGCCCCAAAACCAAAAAACAAGTTCACAGCAGACACACATGCACCAAACCTGACTCCAAACTCGCCTGGTTTTTATACATCACTTGTGCCCTTGTCTAACACACAGCTGCTCAAACTCCAAAACATAATTAGCCTCTAACTGCCAATCTTTTCTGAATCAGATCCACACTCGCCTTCTGCTATTGCTTTGAACGGGCCATTTCACCAACGGCTTTTATAGGGAAGTTACTGACTTTCAAACTAAAAGGTTTGATTGCGTTCGGAGGTTTCCTACCTTTAATTCCAGTCTCTGATCACCAGAGCAGGCTCCAGCCAGAGTTGGAAAGGAGAAGCATCCCATTAGAGTTCACACACAAACATCTGTTCTCTTTTGTCCTCTCCTGAGTGCCCCTGGGGTCCCTTCTGACAGCTCCCCCAGGACATTCTTTCCTGGTCCATTAAAGAGTGCCTTTCCCAGAGGTTGAGGATGTTTTTAGAAATTGTCCTAAGGGCAATACAGTGATTAACAATTCAAGCTGGAGAATAAAATTCCAGCTGTAACACTAATTGATCCCACTTTATTTTTTTTTATTTTTTTTTTTGATCCCACTTTAAAATCCATAAGAGAATAATGAAGGATGGAACGAGATTTACAAAGCTCCCAAAGATGATGGTAGATAAATGAAAGAACAACAATCAGAAAACCTGGCTCCTATGAGTGTTCCTATCTTTTAGAGTGGAGTCAACATCATGCTCCTGCTAAAAATGGTCAGAAATATTAAACATTAGGACCCGGCAGAGAGCTGTTCCTGAGAGGCAAGGAAACTTCCCGGGAAGCTCCTTAATAAGTCACATTTCCCACCAATATAGCCTGGTTCCAGCGGACTCACAAATGCAGCAGTTCCTTCCTCGTTTCGATTTCAATATTCCAAACACTAAACTCTTGCCAGCATTACAGAGGCATTTCAAGAACTCAGAGTCAAGGAAGAGCTTTCTCAGCAGCTCCCAGTCAAGTCTGAAGAAATGCTTCTCATTTTTCTGTATCCAAAAGCAATTTTCCCAGGGACCTAACGCCAGCGGGAGACGTGTGAAAGATGGAGGTCTATTGCCATCTAGTGGAGACTTTGCCACACTGCATAACGTGTGCCACAGATATGTTCCGAAAGATTGACTTCTGGGGAATCCAGACCTCCCGTGAAGCCTGATGCCAAGGATTTGACAGTTTACGAAACATCCAAAAGGGAAAGAGGTATTCGTTTGGAAATTTTTCACTTTAGAAATAAAAATACAATCCTACATTTTATGCTCACTGCTTTAAAATGTTGGCTATTTCTCTAAGATATCCCCTCCCCCACCTAAGTTTCTTATAGATCTTCCTCTATTAGAGATTCTCGTGGGTCCTTTTCCTAGAAAGAGCACACCTGTGTCCTTGGCTCTGAAGACCTCACTAGACTCCGGGTTATGTTTTTCCTTATCACATGTGCTGTCCTATAAAGCAGGTGTGATTTTCATCGATGGAGCCAGGTAAAATGCCTCCATCTTCTTATTATGTATTCCTTAATCTACCCAAATATGACTTTACCCTATAGTTTTCTTGAAAAAAAAAGTCTATCTAGAAGTGTCATTTCTTAACATCCTTTATCAACTTTTCTCATATTGGACTTTCATTGGTCCTTGAGATTTTCTCCATATGTTTTCTGAGTGCTCTTCCTTTTCTTATTTTTGGAACTCACCTGGTGGTGCTTAAGGGTTATTCTGGCTCTGTGGTCAGGGATTACTCTGGGCAGCACTCAGGAGACTTTATGGATTGCCAGGGATTGAAACCACGTTAGCTGAGTTTGAAGCAAGTATCCTATTCGCTAAACTTTCTCTTCAGACTGCAACTTTAAAGGATTCAACACCCCAGACCTGACATGAAGTTATTCCATATGTAAATAAGATCAAATTTAATTAATATCCGCCCAGACGAGACCCTGAGCAGCCTCACACGAACGCCTCTTCCATTCCTGAACGACCATGATCCTGGAGGCCCACTACTTTTGGAACCCAGCGGCTTCTTGCAGAAATGTCTCTAGACTATGAACTAAGCTTCAGCCCCATGCCACCCTGGGAGGGGAAAAGTTTTTCTCTCTCAGCCTTTGCTTCCGGCAGCAGCGGCGGCATGGTGATATCTTTTAGAGCCCACTAAACAGAGGTACAAGCTTGCAGTGATGCGACTTCTGGCAGAAATTTCCCTGGACTTAGTTACTAAAATACCAGAAATCCAAAACCACAAACTCATATGCTCTTCATTCTCAGCAATGGAAAACAAATTAACAAACGATGCCTTTTCAGCAGATCTGATTATTGGGGGAAATTTCCAAACAATAATACTGAGTTTTCTGTTGAAATATTGAATGTAATCAAAGTAAAGAGAGAGTAAAGTAAAAATCATCAGCCACACAGGTGGAGTGGGGCGGGGGAGGGGGGGAATGGGAGGTATGCTGGGGTTCTTGGTGGTGGAACATGTGCACTAGTGAAGGGATGGGTGTTTGATCATTGTATGACTGAGACTTAAACCTGAAAGCTTTGTATTGTTTCTTGTGGGGATTCAATAAAAAAAAAATAAAAGAGAAAAAAATTCATTAATACTGATACCTGATCTTCACATGACCACAATTCTCCATATCCAGAAATAGCCAGAGATAGCAGCTGGCAGTCCTGAGAGTTGTCTGACTGGTTCAGCTAATAACAACCTCCTGACAATAAAGAAGTCTTCAGAGCCACCTGAAATACAGACAAGTCACCCCAATGTCTCCTTCCAATAAGTCTTTGCATTAGATGAAATCCAATCAGATCTTATTGTTTGCATTTAGAAGTTTAGCTAAAACTAATAAATGAATTTAATGTGAGTGAGCCTATAAATTAAAAAACCTAGACTAGAGGCTGGAGCAATAGCACAGTGGGTAGGGCTTTTGCCTTGCACATGGCCAACCTGGGTTCAATTCCCAGCATTTCATATGGTCCCCTGAGCACCACCAGGAGTAATTCCTGAATGCAGAGCCAGGAATAACATCTGTGCATCACCAGGTGTAACCCAAAAAGAAAAAAAAAATAGACTACTAGAAGTCATGTGATGTGATATATCCTGTTTCTAGACGAACAATTGTTTATTCAATGGCTATATCACATGAAGAATATAAACTTGAGTCTCTGCCTATGCAAGTGCTTCCGTCTAGCAGAGGATGTATTTAAGACACATGTACCTGTAAGACATATGTACAGCTGGGTGAATTATTTTCTCTTTACTGTTGAGTGTTTGATTCCTCTGCCCCTCTCGGCGAGCTCTGCAAGCTACCGAGATTATCACGCCCAGATGGCACTGCCTGGCAAGCTACCCATGGCGTATTGGATATGCCAAAAACAGTAACAATAAGTCTCACAATGAGAGGCATTACTGGTACCCGCTTGAACAAATCGATGAACAACGGGATGACAGTGACAGTGACAGTTGAGTGTTAAGTTAGGAGCCTACTTTCAAATATGATGATGGTAACAGTAATGGTTATGGTTGCTGATTGTATTTATGTTCAAAAATCACACTAGCCTCACATACTTTATTCTGTTTAATCCGTACCACAAATTTATCTCCTTTTTTTTATAAATGAGGGATTTATTTCCCCTCCCTATTCTGTGTTATACTTCAGGGAATCTTCTGAAGAGTTCTCAAGTGGGTTCTCGTAGCTTGTCTTTCCATATCCACCTCCTTTTCTCTTACCAGCTCAGAGGTTCTGTCTCCTGCATCACAAATAATATTTTGCTGTACAATAAAACACCCAAACCTTCATGAATTAAACATCAGGAATCAGGGCCAGAGCAATAATACAGGGGTACAGTGCTTGCTTTGCACATGGTAAAGTGTTCGAGCCCAAACATCTCATCTGGTCCCACTACCAGGAATGATCCCTGAGCTCAGAGCCAGTATTAAACCCTGAACACCACTGGATCTGGCACAAAAACAGCAAAACAAACATACAAAAAAATAAAGAATCAGACATGGCCCATTTCGTTACTTCATTCTAACTTCTTTTGATATGACTTTTAATTCAGACTCTTATGCCATAACTCCCTGGGGGTTTCCCCTCATCTTCCAAGAAGGACTGAGTTAGAGCAGGTGCTGCATTTAAACCAAAGTCAGGATTTCTGCTACATACACATGCAGAGGAAGGTGAATGACTTAAAATTGTACTGGAAGGGAAATGGATTCAAAATCCTTTCCTAGAGCAATAAGCATATGGAATTTGTCATCGTCCTTTAAGGAATGGGCCAATAAAGAAACACAAAAAGGAGAACTACCTAAAGTGGAGTGGGAGGGCCAATCCGCCAGCAAAGCCTTTCCTTGCCAAATATTTGTATAATTTCCAAATGTGACCTAAGAAGGCAAGTTATCATGCTCAGTTTGCAAAAGAGCTCTAAATTTAGACTTTAAAAGTCAGGAGGGGGATGCAGTGACACCAAGAGGTCAACCTATAGCTGCAGGGTGAGTGCATGAGCAGCTTGATGATGACTTCAGGCTTCCTGATACCCCCAAAATTGTCCATGTGCCTCTGACCGGACCCCAACAACTCAGGACCAAGTTTCCCAAGAAAATAAATGGCCAGAAGGTAGGTATGTGGGAGACACACCCACAAACCACCTCCGGCTCAGCTATACAAGCTCATTTACCAGCCTTGCTTCAGAGACCCATTTACAAAAATATTTTGAAAGAGATCAAAGCAGTTCATTTCTGACCCACACATGGCTAAAGAGACCAAAGCAAATTGAAGAGGGGCAGGTCAGCCTAGTGCCTGCCCAAGCAAAGCTGCCAGCAACTGCTTGCTCCTACAAACCAAAATTGCCACCATGCTCCCAACCAGACTTCACCACCTCAGGACCGACCTCACTGTGATATCACTGTATCACTGAGATCCATTGTTCATCGATTTGCTTGAGCGGGCACCATTAACGTCCCTATTCGTCCAAGCCCTGAGATTTTAGCAGCCTCTCTTTACTCGTCCTTCCCAACAGTGCCGCATTGGAGGCTACTCCTGAAACTGAGAGTATCCCACCCGAATGGCGGATCCTGGCAAGCTACCCATGGTGTATTTGATATGCGAAAAACAGTAACAAGTCTCACAATGGAGATGTTATTAATGCCCAATCGTGCTACAGTGCAGTGCTACCCCTGAAACAGGCATTGATGACAGTGTAACCTAGTCTCACAGAGGCCTCTGCAGGAACAGTCTGGGGCAACAATGAAACTCCCTGGGTGGTGGTGGGGGAGTTGAGAGAAATAGAACTTTGTTGTTTTTTTCCACTGCAAGCTAAAAAAGACATCATACTAACTGACAAAATCCTAACTCCCTGTGGTGGTAAATATACACGGAACTCTTAGTTGGGAAGTCACTGTCAATTTGCCTCTCCATTTGTCAGCCAAAATAATGAAACCACAAAGTAAAATCGGTTTCCGAAATAGTCAGATTTTCCCCCTGCTTATAGAAATAATCAAAGCCAAGTGAATAACAATGCTAATGTCTGAATCCCATAACAGAACTTGGTTCACATCTTCCCCTGAACAATGTGTATCTACAATGCATCCAGTATCTAATTGGGCTAAAGCTACCTCACTTTTCTAACAGGCTCAGAGAGAAAATAACTTTTTAGAGAAAAATCACTTGCCCTCTGAATGACTATAATTCAGCAAGAAATAATCTTAATTCTTTCCTACTCCTTGAAATATATATTTAAGTGAGAATTACAATGAAATATGCATGAGAAAATGTGGTGTGTCATATTTTACATGTAGTAAAAAAGATCCAGAGAGAAACTCATTTGTGTAATATGATGAAAAGTCTGAAATTTGAATTTAAAGTTGTCAACACTAAGCTTTGTGATTACTTCCTTTAAAATTATGCTTCTTACAAACCACCATCCTATCAGGATCTTAAATTCAGTGTAGCCAAGATGTCTGAATAAGTAGAAACATCCATAACAATTTAGAAGTTTAAATGCAACTGTTTTTCTGTCAGAATATTAACCCATCATGATTCGTCTATTCGCTATCAAGTGTCTACCAATCTCTGTCTTGTTTCCAAGATTAATCTATCACAGCTGTCATCTGAAACATTTTTTTAAATTTTATTTTATTATATTGAATCACCGTGAAAAAAAATACAAGGCTTTCAGGTATAAGTCTCAGTCATACAATGATTGAACCCCCATCCTTTCACCAGTGCACATGTTCCACCACCAAGAACCCCAAGATAACCCCCTTCCAACCAGCCCCCATCTAAGTAGCTAATGATCTTCATTTTATTCTCTATATTTTGAATACATTCAATATTTCAATAGAGAACTCACTATTATTGTTGTTTGGAATTTTTCCCCAAGAATCAGGCCTGCTGAAAAGACATCATTTAATAATTTCTTTTCATTGCTGAGAATGAAGATTCTATGAGATTCTATGAGTTTTGGATTTCTGATGTTTTAGTTCAGCTCACAGTCTAGATGCATTTCTGTAAGAAGACACTCTGGGTGCCAAAATGCATTAAAAGACCTCTGGGATCAAAGTCTTTAGGAGCAGAGGGTCCGTTTTGCACTCAGTAGCTCCGTATTTATCTGGGCCAAGGGTGTGCCGGTTAACGCCCACTTCCCATGGTTGCCTATGAGCCACAAACTGTAAAAACCGTATACCTCTGGGTTAGGAGTCTTAGAAGGTGGCTCTTGCCACGTGGATATTGCTGCTGCCGCCATTTTCTGCGCAAAAAAAAAGCTAGCCCTGAGATTTAACAGCCTCTCTTTACTCGCTCTTCCCAGCGGTGCCATAATGGAGGCTCTTTCAGGGTAAAGGGAATGAGACCCATCATTGTTACTGCATTTGGCATGTCGAATACGCCACGGAGAGCTTGCCAGGCTCTGCTGTGATGCTGCATTATATGATAAGGAAATTAAAAGTGTTCTCTTTTGTATCTATGATAGTAGCCAAACCTAGAAACACTAGTATCTGTATTTTAAAGTGACAATGCCTGAATCTCCCTATAATAGAGATTCTGATTTATGTACCTAAATCAGATTGTGACTCTGATATAAAAGGGATAGTACAGTGGGCAAGCCTTTTGGGGGGTTTTGGATCCTGACAGGAGTGATCCCTCACAGGAGTGATCCAAGGCACAGCGCTAGAAATAACTACTAGATGTGACACCCAAAACAACAAAAATTCTGATTTACTTGGTCAGGTAAGGTCCAGGTGATTTTATTTCAGTTGTCCTGTGTTTTGTTTTAGGTTTCCCTGAGTGGCCTAATGTATAGTCATGGTTGAGAAGCACTGAATTATATCCAATAGTTTATGTCAGTGTTCTCAGACTTTAACATACATCGAACTCAAAAGAATCAGCCAGAATTTTCTATTTCTCTAGATCTAGGTGGGAGCTGAGAATTAGCTTCCCACGTTCCCAGGATCTCCTCAGCAGGATGCTAATCTGCTAAGACAAGACTGAAAATTGCTGTTGTATGAAGACTGAGTATAATAGAAGCAGGCTAGGGAATCACTAAACCTGCATGCACAGCTAACACTTTCCCAGCTTCCTTTGCCACTGTCACAAAACTGGTTCTTATTAACAGCATAAAAGAGCAAATATTTCATCACTTAGGTCTTGGGCATAAGAGCAAATACACCTTTCTCCATCTCTCTTAAATTGTCCACAGATTAGATTCTGTACCTTAAGATGCTGACAAATAGTGGAACCACTGCGTCTCTAAAGCTGCATGCAACACACCAAATCCATTCCTGGTGACCCACATAAACTATTAAAAAATTAAATAATAAGTCTTTATTTTTTTTTAATCTTTAACAAACGATGTCCCCCAAATTATTGTATCTTACATCCATGAATAATATTGCAGTATACTTTTTATTTGAAAGAAACAAAAGTACTGAGGCCAAAGTGATAGTACAGCAGGAAGAGCACCTGCTGTGTGCACAGCTGACCCATGTTCAGTTCTTGGCACCATATATGAACCCTTGAGCCACAGCAGGCATGAGCCCTAGGAGGGTTGAGTGTGCCCCCAAAAAAAGATTAAAATGGCAGGGGAAATAGTACTGGAGATAGGGTGTTTGCCTTGCATGCAGCCGACCTGGGTTCGATCCCTGGCACCCCATATGGTCCCCTGAGCACCACGAGGAGTGATCTTTGAGAAAAGAACTAGGAGTAACCAAAAGAAAAGTACCAAAAACAAAGTACTGCAATATCAAACTGACACTTTTTCCTTAATATTGTCATAGGGATAAAAGAACTTTAGGGGCCAGAGAGAAAGTGCATGAGTTAAGGCACTTGCTTCTCATGGGACCACCATGGGTTCAGCCCTGAGTCCTCCAGGATTGATTCCTGATTGCAGTCAGGGGTCAGCACTGAGCACTGCCGAGTGTGGCCCAGAAACAAACTTTGCAATGGTGACTGTTGTTGAACCACTGTCTGCTCTCCCAAGCTGCTTTGGAGCATGCTGTTTGCTTTTAAATAGAGTCTTGCCAGATCACACTCATCTGTGAAATACAAAGTAGCAAAATGGGAGACTAACACCCAAGAGTAGTAGAGATAAGAACCAGGAGGTCTGCCCCACAGCTTGGAAACTGGCCTCACATGCTGGGGGAAAAGGCAGCTGAGATAGAGAAGGGAACACCTAGTAGAGGATTTGGGGAGGACCCACTCAGGTTGAAAGCTGCGTGCCGAAAGTAGACTATAGACCAAACGTGATGGCCATTCAATACCTCTATTGCAAACTACAACACCCAATAGGAGAGAGAATAAAAGGGAATGCCCTGCCACAGAGGCGGGGTGCGGGGGTGGGATGGGGGGGTGGGAGGGATACTGGGAACATTGGTGGAGGAGAATGGGCACTGGTGGAGGGATGTAATCGATCACTGTCTGACTGAAAAGCAAACATGAAAGTTCATAAGTTTGTAACTGTACCTCACAGTGATTCACTAATAAAATTTTTTAAATAAATAGTCTTGCTCAGTTTTACCTTTTTAAAAAAGTATCATTTTCTCATGTCAGTTTGTTTATGCCGTGCAGATATTAGTTGTTCTGAACTTGTGTGCTTTGAGACGTATAGGTCATGACCATTCTTGAGATAGGCATTATGTTTCAACTAAAAACTTAACGGTTTTATGTTTCTTGAGGGTATATTGTATGGGGTCACCCCCAGCAGTGCTCAGGGGTTACTCCTGGCTCTGCACTCAGGAGTTACTCCTTTCAGTGCTTGGGGGAACCATATGGGATGCCAGAGATCAAATTTTGATCAGCTTGATCAGCTGCATTCAAGGCAAGCCACCTACCCACTGTACTATGTCTCCGCCCCAGAACTAAAAGTAATTTAGAGCATACTGTGTACTCACTCTTTTAATTCTTGATACCTGTTTTCCAAGAAGCCGCCACAGCTGTGAAGCATTTGAGATATAACAGCCCTAAGTTACATCTGAGTTAGCCTTTGAGATGTAACTGCCCTAAGTTACATCTGAGTGAGCGTTTGAGTTGTAACTACCCTAACTATGCCACAAGAATAAGGAACAAATCAGATCTCAAAACTTTGCACCAAGAACAGTGACATTACATAATTCCTAAGCAGCATCTTTAACTTTTGGAAGTTCTAGGGATTAAACCCGGAGGTTCACACATGCAAGGCAAGTGCATGTGTCCACTGAGCTACAATCCCTGCCCTAAACTTTTAATTTTTAAACTTTTTATCTATTTTTTTTCAAGGCAAACACAGTACTGTGGCTCACCCACTAATGCCCTCTTCATCTTAAAGACCCTGAACTGTATTATTCTATCCTTTACTGGGCGCATTTGCTTGTCCTCATCTATTATATTGTTTCTTGGGCACAGATTTGCTTGCTCCTAAGATTTTTCTTAGGAAGATTACTTCCTATAGCAAATCAAAAACTTATGTAATTTATGTGACTAAGTCTCCCCAAAATATGGGGCTTCAAGTGCAAACACTTGCTTCTGGTAGGTACCAGCTGTGCCTCTGAGCTCCAGAGGTTCAGACCACTTCTTTCACTGTTAATGGTGGAAAATTTGAGATGCTTTAGGATTTAGCAAAATCTCCCCAGTAGTGTTCAGGGGGCTCAGGATCCTGAGCTGACAGTCCAGTGCTTGGGTCCTAGTGATGCGCTGCTTAGATCTTGCTGTGGTGGGAAGGAGGGCGGGGGAGGGAGGAAAGTGCCTGCCATAGGCGGGGTTGGCAGGAGGGAAACTGAAAACACTGGTGGCAGGAAATGCATACTGGTGAAGGGACAGGTTTAGGAACATTATATGACTAAAACCCAATCATGAACAACTTTGTAACTGTGTATCTCACTGATTAATTTTTTTTAATAAACTATTTTTTTATTTTGCAATTAAATCCTTTTATTATTTTTTGTTTTATTTGTTGCTTTTTGGGTCACATCCAACTATGCTCAGGAGTTATTCCTGGTTCTGCACTCAAGAATTACTCCTGGCAGTGCTCTGAGGACCATTTGGGATACCAGGGATCGAACCTGAATCAGCCACTTGCAGCGTGCAAGGTAAAAGCCCTACCTGCTATACTATCACTCCAGTCCCTCCTTTTATTATTTTTTTTATAAGCAACTAATATTAAGGGTGTATTTGGTCTTATTTTTAATAGCATGCATATTTTATACATTTTCTCAGATGAGAAATATTGCTGATAAAATGCAAATTACAATTTAAGTGATATGAGGCACAATTAGGATACACAACAAGTATTTTCCATATCAGTTTCCCATATCTGGTTACTGCATTCAAATATTCTTTAGAAGAAATTTTTCTTAAGAAATTTTTAGTGGGGGGCCGGAGCGATAGCACAGTGGGTAGGGCGTTTGCCTTGCACGACCCGGGTTCGATCTCCGGCATCCCATATGGTCCCCCAAGCACTGCCAGGAGTAATTCCTGAGTGCAAAGCCAGGAGTAACCCCTGAGCATCGCTGGGTGTGACCCAAAAAGCAAAAAAAAAAAAGAAATTTTTAGTGTACCCAGACTATATTAATACATACCATGTATATTAAAATATAATATATAATATAAAATGTACTATTATTTCCTTGTAGCAAATCACTTGACAACCTGAAACTCAGTTTTGTCATCAATAAAGGAGAAATGGATTTAAATGCTTTTTAAGATCATTTCAATATAAAACATCATTACTTTATGAAAATACTAATAATTCCTATGTTAAGGAGCAAAAATTCTAAGTACCAAAAAAAAATAATATTATCTTTTTTTATGAGGAAAGGGCATGGAACCTGACAACTGGTATACATAACTGAACTTACCACAGTGACAGGCAGGTAGCTAGGGAGGTCACTCTGGTGGAGGGTGTGGTGTTGGAACACTGTATTCACGAAACCCTATGATTAATAGCACTGTAAATTGCTTTTTTTAAATTCCTTTAAGGATTCTCTAGTGTTGTTTGGCACTATTTGGGTCATAGCCAGGATGCTGAATAGCTTTGTCTTGTTCGTCACACAACAAAACGTCAAGTTAGGAAAACAACATTAGAATAAATGACATTACCATAAGCAAAACAAGACAACTATATAGCTATTTTCCTTCTGCTATCATTTCTGATAAGACCAGGGATTCCAGCAAATTCTTTTTTTGCTTTGTTGGGTGGGGATAGGCCTTGCAGTGTTTAAGGGCTATTCCTGTCTCTCCGTTCAGTAGCGATCCCTGGCAGTGTTCACAAGACTTTATGCAATGCCAGGAACCGAATCTTACTATGGTCGTATGGTTGTATGGTTGTATGCATGCAAGACAAGCACCTTACTCCATAGACACGCTCTCCAATCCTTCCAATCAATTATTGACAAGCAATAACTCAAACCCACAGGAGAGAAAATAAGCAATAGAGAAAGACTTAAACCTAACTGACAATATAAAATCGATCATGAGAGTGAACCTAAATTTGGAAGAAAATAACAGAGCTCAAAATTAGAGTTAAGGGTGAGCTTAATACAAGATTCACAATCACTGGATCCTGAATTTTAACTGTTGTCCAACTTTTTAAAAAAATATAATTTAGACACTGCAAAACAAGCGTGGATTGCATAAGTATTCATAGGTGACCATTTCTATGACATTATCATTTTAACAAATGTCATTACCAAACACTTCTCCTTGCATTTTAGCATTTGTTGTGTCATGAAAACCAAAAAGAATAGCTCGATATACAAATAAATTACTTCTGAAAATATCTGAATGAGGAAAGCCGAAATTGACTTTTAAAATGGTAAGTAATAGCTAACTACTTTTTTTCCCACAGAGTTGCTACCAAAACCGCTTAGACCCTACAGAAAAGTTAATTCAAAATGCAAAAAACCAGTTCATCACAGATAATTTATCACAGTGCCTCAGAGCTAAGGCTGGCAGCTCAGAATGAACAGAGCAATTGATTTTAGGCTAACTTACACATATCTTTAAAATGAAAAATGTTAGAACAATTTTACAGGGAGAAAACATTGCAGATTCTCAGCAAACCCTTGCCTAGTAGCTACCACTATGCTAAGGCAGTGAGAGGAGTAAAACGGAGTCCTGATCTTCATAGGTTTCCAGTCTCCCAGGATAGACTGAGTGATATAATCAATCATCAGGCCTCATCAGCATGTGATGCCATGTCTACAATAGGCAGATGCTTCCTGTCCTGTTTCCTTCGTATACATTCTCCGCACCACAGCAACAGTAATTTTTCTAAGCTCTGTCACTTATCCGTTTTAAAATTTATCAATGTGTTTTAAGTGCCCTGAAATAAAATTTGAAAGATTTTACAGAGGCCCGAGTGATAGCAGAGTGGACAGATGCTTGCCTTACAGTGGCTGAACCTGGTTCAATCCCTGGTATCCCATTTGGTCCTCCAAGCACGGCCAGGAGTGATTCCTGAGTGCAGGAGTTACCCCTGAGCATTGCGGGTATGGCCCCAAACAGAAAGATTGTCTAAAGCCCATAAATGCTTCACCATAATGGTCCTTCTGAAACTCCCGTTTCTACTCTTTTGTGTATATCTTCCCTTCCACAAACATGTGTTCAAGCACCAATAAAAAGGGTTTAATTGGGGGAAATGTTTGTGAAGGATAGAAGTGAAGAAGCAAAAATAATCATGGAGTTGTTGACATTTATGAATGAATAAGAAGGAAACAGAAAGCAGAAGGAAGAAAACTCATCGAGTGGAGCATAGATAAGAATGTTGGGGCTGGACTGAGCTATCAGGGCGAGCCCATGTAGACTGTACTGTACTACGGACAGGAACATAGGGACCCATGAAAGTGGGCGAGATTTCTCGTGTGTCCTGACTGGTTTGGATGAAGCTGAACATTTTCTCCCTTCAAGCTGCCTTCAGAAAAATAATTTCAGTATATTGAAAAGAACAGTTTTCCTTCTCTCACAGAAACCTGGCTGGTCTTTGACATGCAGATCTCCGGTGTTAGCCAAGCCTGACCTTTGATATTGCAAAATGCAGGCTCTGGCCCAGCCTAGTCTTTGGGATATAGATTTCAGGTGCCTGCCTAGTTTGTATTTGAAGTGTAGATTTCAGGTGGCAGTCCAGCCTAGTCTTTGGGATGTAAATCCAGGTGCCTGTAGTCCAAGAAAGGTTTCAGTTCTGGTTTTGTATCTTTTCCATTTCAGTTCTATATCTTTTTTTCCGAGGCTACAGGCCTACCAGTACAAGGAAACAATATGTTTCCTCTGTCTCAATGTTCTTCCTTAACTTCTTTTGATGCCTTTGGTGACGTCACTGTACTGTGCCCTTTAGAGGTACCATGATCAACAAAAGGAGATCACAGGTCTCTCTACCTTTGCCAAAAGCCAGAGAGCCTTGGTCCTCCATGAAACACATTTCTTGCGTGTTCCTTATCTCAGCACCTCCGACCGCACAAACATTCACGCAACAGAAGAAAGGCTTTTCCAGGCTGATATGAAGAATTTCACTAAGAGGGCCAGAGACAGCAGAGCATAGGGCAAGCACATGCTTGGCATGCAGGAAGCCCCGAGATGCTCCCCACACTGCATGGGCCCCCAAGCACTGAGCCTGGAGCAGCCACTGAGTCTATTTAGGTCAGGATAGCCCCAGTAGCAAATAAAGGATTCTCTGTAAAACGCTGTTTCAAACTTCACATTTTCATCTGTCCTCAGAGTCTTAGAGAAATAATGACTTCTCCCCTTCAACTTTCTCAATTCCTTTCTTTCTTTCTTTCTTTCTTTCTTTCTTTCTTTCTTTCTTTCTTTCTTTCTTTCTTTCTTTCTTTCTTTCTTCCTTCCTTCCTTCCTTCCTTCCTTCCTTTCTTTCTTTCTTTCTTTCTCTCTTTCTCTCTTCCTTCCTTTCTTTCTTTTCTTTTTTTTTTTTAGTTTTTTGGACCTTACTCAGCGATGGTCAGGACTTATTCTTGGCTCTTATTCCTGAGGTCAAGGATAACTCCAGTGGAGTTAAGGGCGAAATATTGGATATTAGGGATCCAACCCAGGTCGGCTGCATGCAAGACAAATAGCTTACCTGGGCTGGAGCCATAGCACAGCAGATAGGGCTCTTGCCTTGCATGCAGCCGACCTGGGTTTGATTCCTCCATCCCTCTCAAAGAGCTTGGCAAGCTACCGAGAGTATCTCGCCCACATGGCAGAGCCTGGCAAGCTACCCGTGGCGTATTTGATATGCCAAAAACAGTAACAACAAGTCTCACAATGGAGACATTACTGGTGCCTGCTGGAGCAAATCAATGAACAATGGAATGACAGTTCTACAGACAGTGCTGTACTGTTTCTCTAGGCCCCCATTTTCCTTTCACTGAAGATTCTGGAAACTCCAGTTTGTCTCCCTAAAATCCACCCCCGGCAGCACAGAATTGTAGCCCAGTTTGGTGTCCCAGTGCATCGCTATCGGATGCTGCGCTGGATGCCCGAATGTGTTACATCTTTGGAATCAAAGTCTTTAGGCACAGAGGGTCCGATTCGCGCTCAGCGGCTCCGGATTTATCTGGGCCGAGGGCGTGCCGGTTACGCCCCCTTCCCCTGAGTTCCTGGGAGCCCCCAAAGTAAAATCCGAATACCTGTGGGTTTGGAGTCACAGAAGATGGCGCCTGCCACATGGGTGCTGCCAGCCCGCCGCTTTCCGTGCAGGAAGACAGGGTGGGGAGGAAAAAAAATCCACCCCCGGCAGCACAGAGTTGTAGCCCAGTTTGGTGTCCCAGTGCATCGCTATCGGATGCTGCGCTGGATGCCCGAATGTGTTACATCTTTGGAATCAAAGTCTTTAGGCGCAGATGGTCCCCCTACACTATCTCTTAATTACAAACTGAAAAGGTTTAATATGAATTCACAAATGTAATGTAGCAACTGCTTGGCTACATGTGGAAGTGGTTCCATTACTACATTTTCAGAGAGTCCATTCTGTTCCATTTTCATTAGAAAAGAGTTTCCTCTAAAATCATGAAATTCAATCCATGAATATCAAATATCCTTTGATGTTTCTGGTTTTCATGACTGAAAAAATTCTGTGCTTTTTCTGCTACATTAAATAAAAATGGAAAAGTGAAATGGTTGAATGAAAGGTTGCATGAAATTCTTTTAACTCAGCATGAACCTACAGAAACCCAAAAAAATTGAAAAGTTCATCCATTTAAAAGGGAATTGCACTCATTAATAAGAAACTAAAAAAATTCTATCCACCTTGAAGTGAATCTTCTAAATCTTGCAGAAGAGAAACACACCTTTCTGGTATGCTATAAAAACATAGTATTGGGGCTGATAAGACTGCTTTGCAAGCTGTCAACCCTAGGTTCAATTACTGGCATTTCATATGGTTTCTTGAGCACCACCAAGAGTAAATACTGAGCAAAGATCCAGGAGTAGCCCCTGAGCATTTTGAGACATAGCCAAGAAACTAAAAAACAATAATAATAATAAATAAAAACATAGTAACTATTTGGGATGTCTGCATTTAAACTCACTAGGTAAAATACTTAGAATTAATATTTCACCTAAAGGCAGAAGGTAGAGAAAAGTAAAGATGTGATATGGAATAAAGAAAAAGAACAATAATCAACTACCAAATGAGGATATAATTAGAAACTGAACACTGTTGTTAAAATGCCTGTCTGGGGCTGGAGCGATAGTACAGAGGGTAGGGCGTTTGCCTTGCACGTGGCCTACCCGGGTTCGATTCCCAGCATCCAATATGGTCCCCTGAGCACCGCCAGGAGGAATTCTTGAGTGCATGAGCTAGGAGTAACCCCTGTGCATTGCTGGGTATGACCCAAAAAGAAAAAAAAAAAAAAGGAGCCTGTCTGATCTGTAAGGAACACTTCTGATTTACCAGGCAATGCATATTAAACTGACCACCCTAAAAAGGTTCATCTGAAAGAATTGCCAGAATTAACAGAATATGTTTCTGTTATTTTCCCACTGCCCCCTTCAAACAGGCAATGGTCATTTCAGTATCAGAACAATAATGGAAAAAAATCTCTCTGTACTTCTTACTTTTCTTTTTCTTCTCCATTTTTTTTTTTGGATCCAGGGGGAATTTGAGGGATACCCAGCAGGGCTAAGAGACTGTTCCTTAGCCCTGTGCCTGTTCCTGACACTGTGCTCAGGGGAGCCTTATGCAGTGACAGGGATCAAAACGCATCCCTAGCAGTGCAGTGCTCAGGGAAACAGGCGCTTTCGGAAATAGAGCCCAGGTCTGTCACATGCAAGGCGACGCCTTCATCACTGTCCTATCTGTCCAATCCCTTGTCTGTGCTTCTCCAGTCCTCTCTGATTCTTCTCAAAGTGCACCTCCTCTCTAAATTAGAGTCTTTATTGGCAGAAGCTTCAAGAGGCAAATAATATGCTAGGCCCTAAGTTAGGTTTGACAGCTAAAATTCAGATAAAACACAGTCTTATTTTACAAATCAGAAGGGAATAAAGAGCACTGATAATTTCCTATCTGAAATTATGCCTTTCATTCTGTTTTGCTTCTTAATTTTTTTATTATTAAAATATACATGGACTGGAGCAATAGCGCAGCTAGTAGGACATTCGCTTTGTACGCGGCAGACCTGGGTTTGATTCCTCCACCTCAGAGAGCCCGGCAAGCTACTGAGAGTATCTAGCCCACATGGCAGATCCTGGCAAGCTACCATGGCATATTCAATATGCCAAAAACAGTAACAATGAGTCTCACAATGGAGATTTTACTGGTGCCCACTCAAACAAATCGATCAGCAACGGGATGACAGTGACAGTGACAGTGAAAATAGGCATAGCTCTTTGACAGCAGGATTGGAATTTAGGACTTTAATGTACATAGTTAAAATACACATCACCAGCACCAACATGTCCAAGATCCTCCAACAATGATCTAATACCATTTATATTTTACCTAATCTTCACACACACACACACACACACACACACACACACACACACACACACCCTTTCCCTACCCTTTGGTAATCTCATATTTGCAATCCAAGACCAAGCATCTATTCATTCCCGTGTTTCATTTCTCTATGTTCTTCACTTTCTAAGTTATTTTGCCTAAAATGATTCTCTTAAAATCCACCTTTCTTAATGCAAATAGGTATATTTCATCTTTTCTTACAGCTGTATAGTGTTTTGTTGTGTATATATGTCACAGCTGCTTAATCTTTTCATCTTCTGTTGTTTGTGTTGCTTCCATGCCTTTGCTACTGGACCTTTTAAGTGCTGCAATAATCATTGGTGTGTGTATATACATATTTTCTTGGGAAGGAGAGATTAGGGCCACAACCAGTGTCTCTCACTATTTCGACACTGTGCTCTGGAATAACCCCTGGCAGTATTTGGAGGCTCACACACAATGTCAGGGATTGAACAGGGGTCAACAGCATGCAAAGCAAAAATCATTACTTCCTGTACTATCCTAAAAGATTGAAAAATAGTTTTTGAATAATATTTTTGTATTAATGAAGTATAGCAGAGCCCTGGTAGTTGAAGACCTCCGGAACCCAGCCACACCCATGCTCAAGGCCACTCTCCACACATTCAGATGAGCCTCAGGCAGGAAGGAACAGGCAGAGAAACCCATGTGTGCAGAACCCGGGGCTGAGATCTTCAAGGCTGCTCGGATTGGAACTGGGCCTCTTCCACCCAGATTCCCCATTTTCCAGTAGCTAGGCAGTCACACCCAGAAACTACCCTTGGAACCATGTAATCCCATCAATGGGCAACATCCAGAGACTATAAAACCAAGCTCCTGGAGAAGCACAGAGCCATGTGGGGACGCTCCTTTCCGGCCCCGCGCGAGATCGACCCCGGAGGCAACTGAACCACTTGGACACGAGCGGCGCCCCCAAAATGCCTCCAAACTATGTGCTCGGAGCTTTTGGCCCAGGCGCTGCCAGCGAGTGATGCAATTACCAAAAGAACTTTCCCTGGACTTCATATAGAAATCCAAAACCAATCAAAATATCTCTTGATTGTCAGCAACGTTAAATGTTCCTTTTTGGCAGGGCTTAACATGGGGGGAAACTCCAAACAATAGTACTAAGTTTTTTGTTGAAGGGTAAAAGATTGTAGCGATAGAATTTTAGGCAGAATTTTCCCTGGACTTTATATAGAAACCCAAAACCGCGCGGCCGCGGCAGCCTAATGTCATCTAATCATCAGCAATATGAAATGGTTCCTTTGTAATGGGTTGGACTTTGGGGGGACCATAATAGGGTTAAAGTTTGTAGCGACGTGTAATTTCTGGCTGTACTTTCCCTGGACTTTATACAGAAATTCAAAGCCGCAAGGCCGCCGCTGCCATGGCCGCGCAACCTATTGTCATTTAATCATCACCAATATGAAATGGTTCCCTTTTAACGGGTCGGACTTTGGTGGGAAATCCTAACAAGAATAGTAAGTCTTTTGCTGAAATATTGAAGGCTACCAAAGTGGTAGCCATCTCTATAGACTGAACTAAGCCATATCCCCACGCCGGCTGTGAAGAAATATCCTTCTTTCTCAGGAAGAAACGCGGCGTGGCGTTAACCATAGTATGATGTCCATTAAGCTGACACGGACCTGGTGGCGTGGGAATGGGATACAAGGGAATAAATTATTATGTACTTGGAACAGTGGGACGCTGGTGGAATCTCGAGCCGGGGCCGATACCAGCGTATTACTTTTGGTTCCAGAAACTGCTTGCAGACATTCTACCAGACTATCAGCTAAGCCAGAGCCCCACACCGGCTGATGACGAGAAATAACCATCTTTTTTGGTTTGTTTTCCCTTTGTCAGGCAGTGTGGTGATTACTAAACAGGCGTGATCTCGGTGGCGCGGGACGAGGGGGAAAAAAATAGGAAAGTTATGTAACAAACAGCGGGACTTGAGGATCTAATCTCATGATGGTGATTAATTAATCTCATGAATAATGGAGATTTAAAAAAAAGAAAGACACATTTGAAACACATTTAAAAGATACAATAAAAGAATGTAGTGATAGGAGCCTGAGAAATAGTAATAGGTAAAGGCACTTGCCTCGCACACAACTGACTCTGGTGCATTCCTTGGCACTAGAATAGTCCCCCCAAACACTGCAAGAGTAAGCCCTAAGAAAAGAGTCAGGGGCTGGAGCGATAGCACAGCAGGTAGGGCATTTGCCTTGCACGAAGCCAACCCGGGTTCAATTCCCAGCATCCCATATGGTCCTCCAAGCACCACCAGGAGTAATTCCTGAGTGCAGAGCCAGGAATAAACCCTGAGCATTGCCAGGTGTGACCCAAAAAGCTAAAAAAAAAAAAAAATAGATGTAACAAACTAGGTGTGGCCAACCCTATATCTCCCACTCTGCCCAGAAAAAGAAAAAAATATTTAATTATAAATAAGATGAAAATGAGAAATTGATCCCAAATTTGGGGTGAGGGAGGGGGTGTTTCTGGTCCACACCCAGCAGTCCTGAGACTTATTCCTGACTTTGCACTCAGAGATCACTCCTGGATGGGTTCAGGAGACCATATAGGGTGCTGGGGAATCAAACCTGTGTTGGCCATTTGCAAGGAAAATACCTTATCACTCCTGCCCCCCTAATTCCCAATTTTTATTTTTAAAATTTTGATCAAAAATGGGTTCATTAGCCAAAAGAAGGGAAAAAGGCAGTAAGAATATTTGGAGAAGAAAATGTTGAGAAGAAAATACTGACATGTTTTATTTAAATCACTGATAAAACATGAAAATGAAAATTGTCTATCGGTAATTGGAATATGTAATTGGAAATAAGAAGTTCATGAACTATTGCAACAAAAATCACAAGGAACACTAACGTATTCTCACAAAGATAGATTTATTTAAAACTGCAACAACAAAGAATGGCCACTGTGAGAAATTTGGGGCATCTAGAACAATAAGGTGTTTTTTTAAAAGTTAAATTTGTTCTTTTTTTGGGGGGGGTCACACCTGGTGATGCACAGGGGTTACTCCTGGCTCTGCACTCAGGAATTACTCCTGGCGGTGCTCAGGGGACCATATGGGATGCTGGGAATTGAACCCGGGTCAGCCACGTGCAAGGCAAACGCCCTACCCGCTATGCTATCACTCCAGCCCCTAAATTTGTTATTAATTATTTTTAGGAAAATAGGACTCTTTTGAAATTAGAATTGGTCATAAGGACAGTAGTAATTTTATATTTTTGTAATCCTTGTTCAGGAGGTAGGAAGAACAAATAGGTGTTTGGAAGTCATTGGTAAGGAAGTAATAATCAGTCAAAAGAAATGGGCTACAGTATTTATATATATTTAACATTCAATTCAATCATATATTTACTGTTATTAAACCTGAGCTGATTTTTGCAATCGGTATATTTTACTGTTATCACTCAATAATTGGCAAACTGTGTAAGAAGTCTATGGGTCGAGTAATGGTACCAATGGTGAGATGTTGGTCCCCTATTTTCTCACTTAGTCATAAACCTAGTCTTTGATATAGCAATTGCAATCTACCTACCCATCATCTTCATTTTTCCAGGTCAGTAAGTCACACATATTGAAATTCTGGGGCTAAGACTAAATTAGAACTTATACAAAATAGAATCTGAAGGACCCACAACATGGTTCACTGGGAAAACAAAGCAACTGGCATGCATGTTGGCATGCATGAAGCCAACGTTTGGTCCCTGCTGCTGACATCAACCAAATATAGTCCCAACAGCTCTGCTGATTGAGATCCCAGGTAACAAAGTAGCATGTGCAATCTCTGGCCCACCACAGCTAGGCATATTAAAAAACAATTAAAAGACACATGAACACTATAGCCAGGAATACAAGCCCCAAGAAACACCTTAACTAGAAGTTGTTAGACCTCTGGAAAGTACCACAACCAGGTATGCTAGCACCACAATCAAGCATATTTGTGTAACCACCAGTGATCACAACAACAGCAAAAGGAAGAGAAATGAAAACATATAACTCACCACTGGTGGAAGCTTTAAGGAAAAAGTAGAACCTAAGAATTCCTACAAAGAAATGTATGAAGAAGCAGAGGACAAAGGAATGTGGTCTTGGGGCTGGAGCGATAGTACAGCAGGTAGGGCATTTGCCTTGCAAACGCTTGCACGCAGCCGACCCAGGTTTGATTCCTAGCATCCCCTATAGTCCCCTGAGCACTTCCAGGAGTAATTCCTGAGTGCAGAGCCAGGAATAACCCCTGTGTATCACCAGGTGTGATCCAAAAAGCAAAAAAAAAAATAAAGAATGTGGTCTTGTGAAAACACACAGAGAGAGAATGACTTAAGGAGGGATGCACCAATATGATCAGAGACTGCAGAAATAACAAATTGGCATTCACCAATTGTATCACTTAGGAAATCATTTGAACAGTAAAGACAAAAGTTCTACTTCCATGAAAATGAACAAAATAATAAAGCATAGACAATACTCTTGGCTGTGATGCTATGAGGTGAAAGAGTAGTAACTAGCAGCAGATATACTGGTAGGGAGAAGGTTTCTGTTGATATCTTAAGGAAGGGTTGAAAACTGGAGAGATAGTACAGCAGATAAGACACTTACTTGCCTTGCACACGACTGACCCAGATTCAGTCATCGGCACTGCATCTGGTCCCCTCATGCAGTGGGACCAGATCCCAGGTTGAGATCCCATTTATCAAAGTAGCGTGTGCAATCTCTGGCCCACCACAGCTAGGCATATTAAAAAACAATTAAAAGACACATGAACACTATAGCCAGGAATACAACCTCCAAGAAACACCTTAACTAGAAGTTGTTAGACCTCTGGAAAGTACCACAACCGGGCACCACCAACAGTGATGGCTGAGAACAGTCAAGAATGTTCCCCCCACCCCATTATTTTCAGATAAATCATGCAGTTTCTTTAATACTGTGTATATTAAACACATGTACATTAAAAAATGGTCCCATACACATAAAGAGAGAGAGAGAGAGAGAGTTGAAATATTTTATATGTTGAGCAGAAAGTAATAGGGTAGAAGGTAAAGATCCAGGGGAGAGAGAACAATGAATAGTAAAAGTTGTAAGGAAACAGGAAAGAATCAATGCATCAATGCATTGTCTATTTAGACCAAAGAGAAGAGGTGAGATGAGGTATAGACATGCAAAGGGGGAGGGCAAAAACCTCCAGAGTTTCCACCTGGTGACCTCTATTTTCCCTGTGAACTGTTAGACAGAATATCTACTAATGCTGAAATACTTGGACTTGAAAAATCACCCAGAGAGTTCAAATTATATTTATATCAGTAAACATAAAATGTTAATAATAGTAACTATTCTGTTAATTTAGTTTATTGCCAAAAAAGTTTTATATCAGGACCTTCTCAGAGATATTTATAAATGTATTTTCCTTGTAAAAATTAACCTGGCCAAAATTAATTTTATGCATAATATAAATAGATATACAAACACAACGGTGGAAACTTTTTAACAAAAATACCCAGATATAGAAGGACTGCACTCATTTGTGGAGTGTAAAATAACATAACACAAGACCGACACCCAAGGACAGTAGATAGAAGGATCAGGAAGATTGCCCCATAGCTGGAAGCCTGCCTCATGAGCAGGCGGGGAGAGGACAGCTGGAATAGAGAACGGATCACTAAGAAAATGATTAGTTTTCTTAGTGATCCCTAAGTTGGAGGGATCAGTCGAGATGGGAGATATGTGCTGAAGTAGATAAAAGACCAAACATGATGACCTCTCAGTATCTACATTGCAAACCATAATGCCCAAAAGTAGAGTGAGAATATGGGGAATATTGTCTGCCATGGAGGCAGTGGGAGGGTGGGAAAGGTGAGGGTATACCGGGGAATATTGGTGGTGGGGAATGTGTATTGGTGGAGGGATGGGTGTTTAATCATTGTGTGATTGTAGCTCAGACATGAAAGCTTGTAATTATATCTCATGGGGAATCAATAAATTTTTTTTAAATTACCCAGATGACAGTGGTTAACTCAGAAGTGAATTTGAACAGGCTTACTTTTTAATTTGCACATTTTAGCTTTCTTTGTGCAAGAGAGAGCTTCTTTAAAATCTAAAATATTATATAAATCATATAATATTATAGTTAATCTATTATATATCCTGAAGGAAAACTATTTGAAAGGAAAAATAACTTTTAGTGTCAAGTCCTCCGTTCAAGAGGCAATGACTTTACAACTCATGACCCAGGGCTGGGGACTCCTTCACAGCCTCAGGAGAGCCTCAGAGATGAAGAATCCCTGGCCATTTGAAATTCTAGTTAACGATGGCCAGGATGCAACAACAGTCCTCACATGTCAAAGGGGAAAAAAATGAAAGAATTTCTTGCTTGATGTGATGATGTCATCAGGGTCCTGGTCTCCTAGTCTTCTTCCTACCAACCTCAGTATATATTCCCTAACTTCAAGTTCCCACCTGATAGTAAGGTACAAGGTTCCATCAAAATGACTGCAAAAGCTCCAAGCACCACAATTCTCAGATGGAAACAGGAAAATGTAAAAGGATTGTGCAGGTTGATTTAACACTAACACACACACACACACACACACACACACACAGTGGTGCTCAGAGAATATTCCTGGCTCTGTGCTCACAAGTGATACCTGGCAGAGCTCAGGGAACCACATGTGGTGCCAGAGATCAAAACAGGGTTCGCTGCATGCAAGGCAAGTTCCTTTCCTTCTGTACTGTTTCTCCGGCATACTCTCCCTTTTTTGGAGATGGAACTCCCTAACGGTGCTTGGGTACCACATCACTCTCAGTGATATTCAACCCAGCTGTGAGATCTAATTACTCAATGATCTAGGCATAGGGCCACAGTGCTGGGTACCAGGGCTTCCCAAGAAGTGCTCAAGGAGCCTCCTTTTAATAGCAATTTCAAGGAAATGATTCACCCAACAATTTCTTTTTTCTTTCATGTGTATACTTATTATGGATAATTTTTTAAAATTTTATTTTATAAAGTAGTTCACAATATTTGATTACATTTAATATTCAAACACTAATCCCACCACCATTACAACTTCCCACCACCATATTTCAGATGTTTCTATCCCGAGCCCCGAAGCAAAACCAAAATAATATATTTTGTGCTGTTTGTTATGAAAAACCACTGAAAATGCTACAAAAAAAGTTTTCTTAACGAAAAGAATGTGAAGATTGTTGCATTTCACCCAGGGGGCTGTAAGCCCTTCTGTAAGAGCTCACGAACATGTTGTTAAAGGTTGAGAATTGTGTGCTTTTATCTATGTATTTTAAAAAAAATTCCCTCTAAGATTAGTTGCCTCCTACTTTGAACCCTACCAAATGTGGTGCAGTACTCTTGGAGTATGGCTGATGTGTAGTATGAAGTGTTGCGTGGCAACAAATGCGGCTGCACAGTCCAGGAATAAGTTCACTTGTGGGTGAAGCTTGGCAGAGTGTGTGGAGAGTGGCCATGAGCATGGAGGTTTTGAATTCCTGAGGTTTTTGGCTGCTGGGGCTGGGTCCCTTGGGGCAGGGAGGGGTCTCACCCACCCTTCTCTCATTCTCAGCAATGGAAAACTAATTATTAAATGCTTCCTTTTCAGCATGGGTGTTTTTTGGGGGGAAAAACTCCAACAACAATAGTGAGTTTTGTGTTGAAATATGGAATGTAATCAAGGTAAAGAGAAAGTGAAATGAAATTTATCAGCTACGTAGGCGGGGTTGGGGGGGTGGGAGGTATACTGTGATTCTTGGTGGTGGAATATGTGCACTGGTGAAGGGACGGGTGTTCGAGCATTGTATAACTGAGACATAAGCCTGAAAGCTTTGTAACTTTCCACGTGGTGATTCAATAAAATAAATAAAATTTTAAAAATTAAAATTTTAAAAAAAGGATCATTTGGAGCCCAGAAGATAACTTAAGTAGTAGATAACAAGTCTCCGAGCAATTCTGCCTAATCGAACCACCAGTCCTGTACTACCTGGCAGAGTATCAGAGTGGCCCTGCCCCACCCCTCTGCTGGCTGGGGCCTTTTTTTTTATCAAATAAAAGCTTTCTTATAAGCATGGAAAAGGGGGTAGTACTGAGTAGGCCACTGACAATCTCCAAAGCTATCTGAAACTTTAAGTAGAAATTCTGTGGGTAAACTTCCTACAAAATACTTAGCTTATCAGGGGAAGAGGCAGTTGAGTGGGCAGGTGCTTGCCTTGCCTGTGACCTATCCTGGTTTAATCCCTGACACCTCTTACGGTCCCACTGCCAGGAGCGACCCCTGAGCACTGCCAGGTGAGGCCACAAAAACAATAACAAAAAATTAGCATATCCTCCAGGTGAATTGGCATTTCTTGGATTTCACACCATGCTCTGGGTTATAGATCCTTAGTGACCCCAGGAGACTGCAGAGCTGTGAACATAGCAGAAATCTGCACTATTTCAGGCCCAGCTCCAGCAGATTCTATCACCTAGAGCAGGGCCTGTTTCCTCCACTCAAGGGTGGGAATGGTGCCTCGGAACCAGGTGTGCCCTGGTTTAGCTTTTTGACTCTTCCCCAGGACTATGAGCATAACTCTTCCTCCTACCTTGACACCCAATTTACCTTTTTGTCTTTTCTCAACTCCCAGCTGTCATTTCAAAATGATCTATGCTGAGAGTGAATACAAATTCATATGAATCCCGAGTGTAGTTTAAATTAAATGAAAACCAAAGCCTTTCCATTTCAGGAAAACTTTATGGAAATAAATACACATGTACAAATGCTTCATAAGATATTTCAATAAATTGCAAGCAGAGATTCAAACAGATGGTGGTAAAAAAAAACAGAAAGGAATAGAGAGGCAGAGAAGAAATAACAGAATGTGTCCCTCTCTATAAGCATTCCTAGAAAATCTTATTTACCACATAAAATTTAGATCAACTTGAGGGGGTGGGAGAGTAGAAACAAGATGCTCTCAAGGATTTTTTTCCTGTTAAAATGCTAATTCCTATACAAGCACATTAACATTGGTGTTTTTTGTGTTTTATCAAGGTCCTTTGGATTCTGGTACAACTTGACAAGTGATAATCCTTCATAACAAATTTTATATATATACATATATATATAAACATTGGCATGTCAACAGGTCCAACCTTTTGGAAAACAATATGGACACTTGTTTATTTTTTCCCCCTTTTTATTGATTCACTGTGAAGTACTGTAACAGAGCTTTCATGTTTGAGCTTCAATCATCAAACACCCATCCCTTCACCAGTGCACAAAGTCCCCAGTATCCCCACCCCCCCTCATTCCACACCTACCTCTGCCTGTGTGGCAGACAATTTGCACAATACTCTCTCTCTACTTTGGTTACCTTCAATATTTGAGCCCAGTCCCATCACCACTCATACCTGCCGAAAATGCAATTCTAGATCATGTGTTTTGTATTGCTTGTTATACGACTGCGCACTCTAAGAATTCTAAAATTTTAATAATTAGTGTCTGGAGAGATCCCTGCAACAAGTTGTGTGGGTCCGAGATTCATTTGTGTGTCTCTGGATCATGGCCAGTTGGGAGCTTAAGTAGACGGTGGCGTGTGTGGTCGTCATCTCAGAGTCCCATCAGGGCTGGAGGTGGGGGGAGGAGAAGAAGGAGAGAGGTCTGGCGTTTCCCGCTACTGCCACCCATACCTGGAGCTTTTTGCTGAGTTCTAGAAGATGGTGGGCTCTGGGATTCCTATTCCTAGAAGGTAGGCGGAGGGACGGCACCTGCCTCCAACTGGAGTGGCCCAACGAAAATATACCCAAAAGCAACAGGAATTGAGAACTGACCTTTAGTAGGAAGCATCTAATTTTGGAGAAAGACTGTTATTTCTGAAGGCACACTTGCTTTATTCAGGGTTCACCAACCCCAACAGTATTATAAATATTTTTTGACTAAACGTCTGCACTAAAGGGAACTATCAGTCTATTACAGAATGTTTTAAACACTCCCTCTGCCCTTGGATGCCAATAACCCCCACTTCAACTCAGTTGTAACAATCAAATCATGTTTCTAAACATTGCCATTTATTTCTTAGAGAGAAAATTACCCAGTTTTTTGATGGAGGATTGACCCTCCATCAACTTGCACATTAATTCTTTTCATTAAGAAGGGTTAAATTCACTAAAAGTTTGTGGATAAGTTCTCTGACTTTTTAAACATATATGCATATTTTTTATTTTTTATTGAAGCACTATGAGAGAGTGCTACAAAGCTGTTCATTATTAGGTTTCAGTCATACAGTGTTCAAGCACCCGTCCCTCCACCAGTGTACATTTCCCAGCATCAGTGTCCCCAGTTTCTCTCCCATCATCCTCCAACCCCCACCTCCCAGCCTGCCTCTATGGGGTGGGAGAGTAGAATAATAAGATGCTGTCAGGGACCAGAGTGATAGTACAGTGGTGGGCATTTGCCTTGCATGCAGTTGAACAGTGTGCAATCACTAACATCCCATATGCTCCTGGAACCCACGAAGAATGATCCCTCAGTGCAGCGCCATGAGTAAGCCCTGAGCACACCACCTGCTGTGGAGAAAAAAAGACCTTCTAAAGACACTGATTGTCTTAACTTGAGTCAGAGTTCCATCACCTCTCTCACCCCCTACAATTATGAGTGAATCCTCTTGTCTATGTTATGTCCTGCCGGGATAATATAGAGAAAAAGAGAGGCAACTCCCCCAAAAACCTGGATGCCAGACCAAAAAATAATAATAATAATAAGATATGTACTCTACATTCAAGAAGAAGAAAAGTTAAATTGACATTTACTTCTATACATTCTAATCAGTTCTAAAGAACTTGAACACAGCACAAAAGCATTCTGTATGACCAGGCTTTCTCCTACAATCACCTTCAACAGATGATAGTCTGTCTTTCAAAGAATTTACAATAGTTTTTGTTGGTTGAGTCCTTCGACCAAAACTCTGGCATGATTGATTAATGATTCTCAAGAAAGAAACATTTAGCTTAATTATTAACTCGGTCCATTCATTATTAACAGCCACTGAAAGCACCAAGGACAGAACAGTTAAGACAATATGAGAAAGGAGAAGGGAGAACCTAAAAACGAAAGTAATAAATTGAATCCTCTGACCCCCAAATGACCCAAGGAAAGGAATTCAGTTAAGCATCTATCTGCCATTTCTCCATCCTCAGGTTCATTAGCTGTAAGGTTTTTTTAAAAAGACTAAAATTATTTTGATAATCATCAATTCCTATAAAACAGAAGGAAGCTTGTTTATTGATTTTTTTAATTTCACATTAATATTGTGTCTCTGACTTCGACATAATTGGTCTTATATAAAAACTTTTTTTGGGCAAGAGTTGGTGGCACTATGTTTTAACTATTTGTCATTGATACACTTTGTCTTGTTAAATGAAAGTGCAATACAGGGAGCAAAGCAATAATACAAGTAGGGCATTTGCCTTGGCAGCCGCTGACACAAGATTGATTCCTGGCCCCCCATATGGTTCCTTGAGCCCTGTAGGCGTGATCCCAGAACAAAGGGCCAGAATTAAGCCATAAGCATTGCCAGGTGTGGCCCCCCCAAAAAAAAATGCCGCTGCTAATAATAATTATAATCACTGTCACTGTATCACTGTCATCCTGTTTTATGTGCCTGCTCATAGATTTGCTTGAGCGGGCACCAGTAATGTCTCCATTGTGAGACTTGTTGCTACTGTTTTTGGCATCTCAAATAGGCC
The DNA here is from genome assembly GCF_027595985.1 of Sorex araneus. Taxonomy (NCBI): domain Eukaryota; kingdom Metazoa; phylum Chordata; class Mammalia; order Eulipotyphla; family Soricidae; genus Sorex; species Sorex araneus. The sequence goes on along the minus strand of NC_073306.1, from coordinate 104,689,837 downwards.
AGGGGTAGCTTGCCAGGCTCTGCCATGCGGGCGAGATACTCTCTGTAGCTTGCCGGGCTCTCCGAGAGGGATGGAGAAATCGAACCTGGGTCGGCCATGTGCAAGGCGAACACCCTACCCGCTGTACTATCGCTCCAGACCTAATAATAATAATAATGATAATAATAGTGCAATACAGACAGATGTTGGATTGTTAGCCTATTTTCACTGTAATTCTTGAGTCTGTCAAAAATTATTTCTTGGGAAATTTCCCTGGGCAATTTTGGGTTTAATTATTCTCTTCTTTGTTACACCAAGACTCAATTGTAGTGGAAATACTAATGTCAGCACAAAAGTGGATTCCTGTGCTGGTGGGTTTTTGAGATTTGTATCAAAGATTTGCATACAAAACTCAGAAGAGTAGGCGCTGGACAGCAAGTAGGGCATTTGCCTTGCACAAGGCCAACCCGGGTTTGATTCCCAGTATCCCATATGGTCACCCAAGCACTGCCAGGAGTAATTCCTGAGTCAGAGCCAGTAGTAACCCCTGTGCATCGCTGGGTGTGACCCAAAGAGAAAAAAAAAACTCAGAAGAGTATAAAGGTTAGGAATTAATCGTACAGTTTAAGTAGATGAGTATAGGTCCCAGCCCAAATGTCCAGGCCTCTCCTTTACAGTGAGTGACGTCACCAGTCCTGTCATTGACTGTTGCCAAGTCCCCTGACGGACCTCCCTGTCTCACGCAGTCTACTGGCCTCCCGTGAGCCATGGCCAGGACACTTTTCTGTGTCACTCTCTATCCCCTGCATGCTTTTTTCCGTCTTTGTGTGCATGGGCGAGATCCCTGTGCTCTGTCTACCCAGACATACCCCTGCAGTTCCTGTCATTCCTGTCCCCGCTTTCCTAGTCTCTAGCCTCTGTCAGGTGCATGTGGGTGACTCTCTTATGTTCATTATCTGTCCCTGCCTGCGTATCCACACCCTCCCTGAATCGGAGCTTTCCCCGGCCTGGGAGCCCTGCCTGGCCTCCGACATCTGTCCACGTGGGGCAGCCTACTTGCTGGTGAGCGGAGTGGGGAGAGAGTGTCGGAGGGAGGGTCGGGAGAGTAGGAGAGAGGGAGGAGGAGAGAGAGAATGGGGACTGGGGGTTCCTTTTATCTGCTGCCATATTCCATCGCCAGCCACCCTATTATCTATTCTGACTGGTTACCTGTTCCATGGGTGAGATTTTAAGTGATTAAATTCACCTGGAGTGTCACTATTCCACTCCTGCTATATCAGTAAAATATGTAGAGCAGGAGAGAGAGCTCAAAGCAATGGAGCACGTGATTCTCATGCTGGAGGCTGAGGTTCAATTTCCAGAACCACATGGACTCCTGAGCACCTCTGGGAGTGATCCCCAAGGAACAGTCTAGGAGTAGCCCCTGTGCCCAAAAACCTAAATAAATGAATCTTGATTTTTAACCAAGACTTAAAACCTATTTACTTTTACAAAATTTGGGGTCAGAGTGATAGTAGAGCAGGTAGGGCACTTGCCTTGCATGCGGCCCACCCAAGTTTATCCCCAGCATCCTATATAGTCCCCTAAGTACTGCCTGGAGTAATTCCTGTGTGCAGAGCCAGGAGTAACCCTAAAAATGGCCTGAAAAAAAAACTATAAATTTACTTTTATGGTTTTTTAGTCACCTGTATTTCAAGGCAAAAGAAAGTTTTATGTGATCTCTTTCTATTCCATTAAATTAAAAAATGAAATTCTAGAAATCTTTTTGCTTGAAGAAGAACAGATATATGGGAGCAATGACATTTAACACAGGCTGTGATCACTACTTCCTAAGAAAATGTTTTATGTACTATTTCAATTGTATAAACCCTCGAGTAGCAAAGAATAATAGCACATTTTATCTGAAAGACAGTTTTCTGTATTCTCCTTTAATCTCATAGTACACAACATTTCAAAAAGGGCAGGATAGGTTTTGATACATCAAGCAATTCTGACACCCCAATTGGGTACCCTATGGTTCAATTAAATTCTGACACTAGGGTTAGACAAATCCCACATTTTGAGGGCCCAGCCCCACAAAATTGTCACCTATTTCAAATGCCAATAAAAAATGATAGGTCTACACTGGTGCTGGGAAATGTGCACTGGTGGGGGGATGGGTGTTGGAATACTGTATGACTGAAATCCAGTCATGAACAGCTTTGTAAGGGTCTATCTCACAGTGATTAAAAAGTGGTAGATCTGCAGGGTACCCCAATTTCTGAATAAATTGGCTACAGGTTACAGGTTTTTGTGATTAGAATAACTGATAGAACCCAAGGAAATATAGTTAACGATTTATTATATAAGATACTATAGACTACAGATGAACAAGCAGGTGTAGAAACACATGGAGTGCCCAGGACAGGTGTTTCTGTTCCCATGGCACTGGGGTATCCACACTGCCAGTTCACGGATGTGTTCATCAACCTAGAAGCTTCCCTAACCCCATACTATTGGGATTTTTATGAAGGTTTCAGCATATAGATATGAAAGACCATCAATTCGATTTCTGATCCCTTTCTTCTTTCTTGTGAATGCCAGACAGGACTGAAATCTTCAGGAAAAGCAAAACCAAATTTTCACTTTTCTAAGCATGGCATAGTCTTTCATATGGTATTCTGTGACATGTTATAGCAACAGTAAATTCCAAGGGAGTTATAAACGGTCTTAGTAATCAAATATCAAATACTATAAATATTAATTTTGTTTTATTTTTGTTTTGTTTTGGGGCCACACCGTAGTGCTCAGGGCATATTCCTGGCTCTATGTTCAGGGAGCACTCCTGGCAAGCTTGGGGTACCATATGGGATGCTGGGTATCAAACCATTGATTCCCCAATGGTTGACCGCATGCAAGGCAAATGCACTACACACTGTGCTGGTGGAGGGAAGTAATCACTCAGGACGAGGGTGGGTATGCTGAAAGGTAAGATGTTGTGGATGAAACCCTATCAGTAACACTATTACAAAACACAGTGCCAAACAATTTATTTTAAAAAGTGCCTGTCATGGGCTGGAACGATAGCACAGTGGTTGGGCATTCGCCTTTCACACGGCCGACCCAAGTTTGATTCCTTCGCCCCTCTCGGAGAGCCCGGCAAGCTACCGAGAGTATCGAGCCCGAGCGGCAGAGCCTGGCAAGTTACCCATGCATATTGGATATACCAAAAACAGTAACAATAAGTCTCTCAATGAGAGACGTTACTGCTGCCCGCTCGAACAAATCGATAAGCAACGGGATGACAGTGACAGTGACCTGTCATAGACATAAGCTGATGAATGAATGGGGGAGCGGGGGGGGAGACAGGGACATTAGTGAAAGAAAATGGAGAGTGCTGAAGAGATAGGTGTTGGAATATTGCACGCCTAAACCCAACCACCTAAATAGCTTTATAATTCAATAACAATATTAAAATAGTTAAAAATTTGCTTCCTTTTTGGGTCACACCCAGCGATGCACAGGTATTTCTCCTAGATTTGCACACAGGAATTACTCCTGGCTTTGCTCAGGGGACCATATGGGATGCTAGGACTCAAAATCAGGTCAGCCGCATGCGAGACAAACGCCCTACCTGCTGTACTATCGCTCCTGCCCCTAGTTAAAAATATTTTAATGGGAGGACTCTGGCAAGAATACTTACCTTCTCTGCATTCAGTCCTATTAGAGAGAAGCAGGCTGAAAATATTTGCTCAGGACCATTTACTCAAATGGTTTAATAAAGGAAGAAAAAAACATTAAATAAAAATCAAAACTGCCTAATATTATCTCAGGCACAGGTGAGCCTATTGAGCAGTATTTGATTATAAGACTTAATATCAGAGGGATATATCTTTAAAATCAATTTTGATATATTTGTTTTTCTAGTCTATCTTCGTACTTGATAAATCTTTAATAGAACATCTCAAAGTAAGAAGCAGTCATTTGAATTCAATGAGACAACTGTCAGTTAAAACTGAAAAACTGCAGCTCTACTGGGGCATACATTTTAACTTAGTCTGCTGTCTGAGCCACTGTCATTCTGAACAATTATGCAATGAATCAGTACACAGAAAGTCATAACCTATGGATGATGAGTGCACAGTGTACAAACTGAATGTAGAGTGACAATAATTTTCCTTCTCACCCTCTGGATAGTCTAACAACAAGTTTGGGGGGCAATATCATTCTGGTAACGGCAAAATCCGTAATAATTGGGTCTGCCACTAGGGGGAGTGAAGGCTAAATTACAACAGTTTCACAACTGGAAGGTTGTAATAGCGTTTTATGAGCATTGCATTTTACGAGTTAAGGCCTAAAATAAAATACGAAGTCAAATTACTCATGATAGGCTTATGCTGATGAAATTCCAAAGCACAAAATGCTCAGAAACTTGAGTAGCCTGTGGGAATGGCAGTTGAACTTGCAACATAACATTCTTTTTTTTCTTCTATGTCCTCATTGTTGTTGCTGCTATGGTGGCAGAGAGTTATACACACAATTGTCTTGTAGGACTCACACATTTAGTTGTGTTGCTCACTGGGAGTGGCACATCTGGTTGTGGGACGCCCAAGGGTTGCACACCTTTTAGCTGTGGTGCTTGCATGTGGGGTTACACTCTTTAGTGGTACTCGTATACATTCTGATTGAAGTGCTTAAGGGGCCCCTGTGGTGCTCACACATTCTTTAGTGCCACTCATCAGAGATAGAACCCCTATAATTGTGGTGTTCACACATACCTAAGCTGTTGTGCAGCTGAACATTACTTCTCAGGATGGGTTAGCAGACAGCTGATCTGGCTTAAACAGCAGAACCACCAGGATCTCACTAGGCACAGAGTTTGAACTCAAGACTTCAAGCTTGCAAGATAAACATTCTAAGTTACTGTGCCTTCCCCCAAATTCCATTCTCTGTGTGCATCATAATTTATTGGGTCCTTTATTCACACATTCCCTGTTTTTTCTTGGGGGATGGGGGGAACGGCAAAGAAGTCGGTCAGTGTTTTGTATTTTTAATTCTTTTGCTGGCACATATGCTGACCTGGACCATGTGCTACTTGTGCCCATGTGATTGAGCACATACAAGAGCCTGCATCACCTCTCTTGAGATATGTACTTTCATGATTTCATACCTGATGCTGAGATGTGTGTAGGGACTTTCTCCCCCTCCTAAAAGCCTCCCAAAATATCTATTTTACTTTAAAAAAATAAATAAGTTAAAACATTTAATAATATTAGGTTCAAATCCTAGTCCTTTAATTTACTGCCCAAATGACATTGCAGAAGTTGCTCTTAACTCCTCCCACCTTTCTTTTTTTTTAAAGTGGAGAAATAACAATGATTTTTCAAGGTTTAAAAGAAAGGTAAATGTATGTTTTCCATAAATTGTTCATTTATGAAAATGAATATATATATAAATCTTTCACAAGTACTCAACAAATTATTGCTAATTTTAGTAAAATATTGATGAAATATGATCTTAGCACTGTAATAAATACAAATCTCCAACTTTTTCTTTTTTTTTTTTCCTTTTTTGCTTTTTGGGTCACACCTGGCGATGCTCAGGGTTTACTACTGGCTCTGCACTCAGGAATCACTCCTGGCGGTAATCAGGGGACCATATAGGATGCTGGGAATCAAACCCGGGTCGGCCTCGTGCAAGGCAAACACCCTACCCGCTGTGCTATCACTCCAGTCCCCAAATCTCCAACTTTTTCTAAGGGAAGGAGTCTAGCTAATATTTTTTCATTATAAAACAGGCAACAAAAAAGCAGTATCCTAAGGGTATTGAAAAGGTTGAAAAGGCAAAAAACCCTTAAAAAACCTGAAAGGAGTCTATTGACAAGGTTCTGTATGAAGGAAAAGTGAGAGTAATAGAATGTGAGGTGCTGTACAACTCCAATACAACACACATCCAAAGAGAGCCAAATTATCGTCTTTTACAAACATATCTCTCCTTTCTAACCCTCCTCTGTATTTCCATAGCGACTAATTTAATCCAGGCTCTCACTGCGTTTTGTATCACCCAAAAGAGTTTTCTAAGGACAGCCACCCAAATGGATTAACTCCCAACATTACTTCTCATTCATCAGACAGTTCTTGTCATGGGCTAGGCTGAGTTCTGGGTGAGAAAGTAATAAATTATGGGACCTCCCAGCTCACTCCTATAAAACAATACACAGATGGGCTGAACTAGTCACCCAGCAGCTTTAGTAAAGAGAATAATTCTCAGCTGGATCAGAGAGTCAGACAACTGCACAGAATCCCAGCTCAGAACTCTGGATGTCTTTTACCTCTTGGAAATAGAGGGGAAAGTTACAACCTACTTCCCTCAGAAAACAAACTATGGTGAATTCAAGTAAATTGGATAATATCTTTCACTATTATATTATGACTCAAAAACATCTCAACTTCCAAAGAAAAATCTCTTCCTTAACTTCACAGCGATTTGACTTCTGTGTTGTACCTTGCCTGGAGAAATTCGTCCCCTTATATAATGTGTTAATCAAAATACTAGGCAACATTTCATGGTATAATTATTCTAAAACTTGATGATGAAACAATAATTCCTTAGAGAATTTCTGGATTTGATACCTGCTTATATTATAAACATGTTCTTTGAATTTAGGAAAACCAGATTCTGGTTTCAAAGGTTCTACAAAACTAGTGTACCTTAATTATTTGTAATTTGTTGTATTGTAGACTCAAATCTATTGAATTAGTTTTAATTAGTCTCATCATAAGTGAAACAGTTGTCACAGGTTGTTATATAACACGGATGGAAAACACCTGGAAAGGATAAATTAGCTTCTATAACAACAAATTAACTGGTATTGTAAACTGTCATTATTAATAATATCACCCCCTTCCATGGAAAAACCTAAGATTACTTCTGATTATAACATAGAGTCTGAATAGGTCTCTGTTAACTGTTTCAACTATTAAAAATAGTGAAATGGTGCTTTTTTTGTCTGTGTTTTGCAACCCTTCCCTAAAGAGGTGCATGTCTCTGTTATGTGTGTAGGTACAACACCTAGTCATGCATGTCCCATAGAGCCACACACATAATGTACAAATGTATATACAAACACACACATTTTACATATCTGATTTGCTCCAGTCATCATCTTTACAGAAACCAAAGTGGGACAGAAAACATAAGTTTATTTGCACATTCAATTAAAAGTTACTCAGGGACAGTCAAAACCACCAAAAAAGGCATTTTTCCCATAACCTTGGAAAGAAGAGAATTTTTTTCCTTTGTGAGAATGAGCTTCCTTGGAGACATAGACTTCCTTTCAGGGCAAATTTTGGCCACAAAAAGTCCATAGAGGGAAAACTTACAATGTAATGTTAAGTGGAAAATTCAGGGTACAAAATTGGATCAACAGCACAAAGTCCAACCATATAAACATGTTGAAAAAAATGGAAAAGAGATATGCCAAAACAGCACTTATTTCTGAGTGGTTTTTTTTCTTCCCACATTTACAGTTTCCAAATACTTATATAACAATCTTGTACTAATTTTATAGTTGGAAAAACTAAACTTTTTAAATCCACGGAAATCTTGATTATGGAGAAACTCACTATAAAAAGTCACATTGACTGGGCAGCAAATGCCAAGGTTATTGCAAGAATTTTTTTTTTTAACTTCAGGATGGAAAGTTGAAAATTGAATTTGTTCTGCAAGGCTTTGGTTTGGAAATTTTAGCGAAACCTGAAACTCTATTTGGTAGATAAGGAGAATGAATACATGACTTTGAGCTGCTGTGGAAGATACTTTTTTAGTAGTAATGATGCTATTCCATTTTGGTGAGTCTTTGGAGTTTATAAAGAGCTTTCTCAGCATAAGGTACTGTAATAAACCCAATCTGAGCCCCAGAAACCCTTATATGAGTCTGATCTCCATTCATGGGAGATTTTAATAGACTAAAAGACATTTTGTAAGCTGGAAAATGCTCCAAAAATGACCTCATAAGAACTCTGTGGAATAGACAATGAACATGTTTGTCTTTATTTCACAAATGAATACTGCAGAGGCACACAAACTACTATAATTGCAGCATCAGTTCCAATATGGAAAAAAAATAAAAACTCCAACATAACCACCTCTCATCAATATATAAAGATAATAAGTAATGAATGTGAAATAAAGTTATAAATATCAAGCATAAGCCCCAAAACATAACTTTGGCGTAAAAAACAAAGATTTCTCACACAATATATATTGTGGTTTATATCATCTTTAAACACATCCAAACAATATTCTCTACATCATTTTCTGTGGAAATGTAGAGTTACTTATCTAGTGTAAACTCTAGTATAGAATTGCTGCTTTGGGAGCAGAGCAGAGAAGAATACAACCAGTCATCCATATTTTACTAATTGTGCTAAGAGGTGAGGTGAATGCACTGGTATTTTCCATATAGTTACTTAGTCCTTCACCATATGTACTATAATAATATAGATGGCTTATTATGTATCTAGGATTGTGCAGTTTTCCATTCTTGATCCCTCTTACTCCTCACAAGACTGCTCCAGAGGAGATCTTGCTGTTTTAGCTAATACCCTTGGTTAGATCATCATCATCATCATCATCATCATCATCATCATCATCATCATCATCATCATTATCATCATCATCATCATTATCATCATCATCCCATTGATTGTCAAATTTCTCAAGCAGTCTTAGTAACGTCTCCACAGGGTGCCGGGGGGCAATCCCTGGGTGTGACCGCCTAGCTACCGGAAAATGAGAAGTCTGGGTGGAAGAGACCCAGTCCCGATCCGAGCAGGCTTGGAGGTCTCAGCCCCGGGTCCCACACACCTGGGTTCCTCTGCCAGTACCTTCTTACCTGAAGCCTATCTGAACCTGTGGAGACGGGCCTTGAGCATGGCTGTGGCTAAGGCTCCAAAGGTCTTCAGTCATAGGAGCTCTGCTCAGGTGGGGAGTGAAGCTGGAGCCCATCCCCTCCAAGGGGCCCCAGGGCAGGGTCAGAGACTCTCTGGCAGGTGCTCGGGCCAGAGACTCTCTGCCTTGGTTAGATCAACATCATCAAAATAATTGTAATAAAACTAAATCTCTAAGGCAGTTCAGATAGAGAAGGGACCAGCAAATAAAGTGCTAGGAGGGCCCATTCAGGTGGGAGATGCGGGCTGAAAGTAGACTATAGACTGAACATGATTGTCACTTAATACCTCTACTGCAAACCATAACACCCAAAAGAAGAGAGAGAGAGAGCAAAGGGAATGCCCTACCACAGAGGTGGGGTGGGGTGGGGGGAGGACTGAGGACTGGGTGGGGGCGGTGGGAGGGATGCTGGGACCATTGGTGGTGGAAAATGGGCACTAGTGGAGGGATGGGCACTCGACCATTGTATGACTCAAATGTAAGCACAAAAGTTTGTAATTCTGTAACTGTACCTTACGGTGATTCAATAATAAAAATAAATTTTAATAAATTAAAAATAAGTCACTATCTTTCTATATTATATATATATATATATATACACACACCAAGATGCATTTTATATATGTAACCTGACTTGTCATAGCTTATCCTACCCTACACGCTCAGAACTCATGGTCTTCAGTTGGGCAAAATAATCTAACACTAAACTTACTTTATAATAAAGTGTCAAATAGTACATGCAATTTACTGAACACTACTGAAAGTGAAAAACAGAATACTATAATTCAAAATTCAATGTATGTTTTCTACTGAATGTGAAAATATATTTAAGTCAAAGTATCGTAAGTGAGGTACAATTTCTATTTGTTAAAACATGAGTCATCTTTAGTGACATTAAAGCCTTTTCAAGTACTCATATATTTTTAGTTCAATATCACAAACATTTATAGAGCAGTCTACAGCCATGAATGAAATACATGTGGTCTTTATTCTTCTCTCCTGCCAAGAAAGTTACACCAACACCTGAATACAGATGATGACAAACGTTCTCATACAAATCAATCCTGAGGTGAACTCAAGGAAGTGACACTTAGTAGAATCTGGAAGAATAATAAAAGAAGACTCAGTAAATAAAAATATATCCCATGTTCATGGATTGAGAGAATCAACATAATCAAAATAAACATATCCAAAGTAATTTACAAATATAATGCAATTCCCATCAAAATTCCAGAGAATTTTTCAAGGACATAGATAAGCTACTTCTAAAATCTGTATGGATCCAGAATATTCAAAGAAATCCTAGAGAGAAAAAAGGATGAAATGAATTGTATTACCAGACTAGTCTGTACTACAAACTATAGTCATTAAAACTGCATGGTACTGAAACAAAGAGGGCCTCTCAGACCAATGGAATAGAATTAAAGAGCAGAGATAACCCTAAGATTATATGGGCAGCTAATTTACAACAAGTAGAGCCTCTTCAACAAACAGTGTTGAAAGAAACTGGATAGCTACATGCCCAAAAATGAAATTAGATTTCAACCTCATATTATTCACAAAGGCTCATTCAATTAGATTAAAGACCTCAATATTTAATCTGTTCCTATTAAATACACTGGGGAAAATATATCAGGCCTCTGAGTATCTTATATCTTCAAAGGTACCCCATGGGAAAAATAGAGGGGAAGGACAGAGCAATAGTAGTTGTACTCGGTTGACTAGGGTTTGATCCCTGGCACCCCGTAGGGTCCCCTGAGCCCACCAAGAAAGATTCCTGAGCACAGAGTCAGGAGTAATCCCTGAGCCCTATTGGGTGTGACCCAAAAAACAAACAAAAAAGAAAGAAAAATAGAAACAAATTATACTACATCAAATGAAAAAAAGAACTACAAAATAAATTCTCAAATAGAAGACAGGACATTGATTGCAAGAAAATATTCACACATGAGACAAGACTAATATCCAAGATACAAAAAACACTCTCAAAGATCAACAACAAACAAAAAGTAAATGTTTTTAATGAGAAGAGAATAATAAGATAACTCAAAGATACTCAAGATTACTTGAAAAACAAAACAAGGGGATGGAGCGATAGTACAGCAGATAGGGCGTTTGTCTTGCACGTGGCCGACCCGGGTTCAATCCCTGGTATCCCATATAGTCCCCCAAGCACCGCCAGGAGTAATTCCTGAGTGCAAAGCCAGGAGTAATCCCTGAGCATCGTTGGGTGTGACCCAAAAGGTAAAAAAAAAAAAAAAGATAACCAATAGGCTTTTTTTTATTTTTTGGTGACACCTGGCAATGCAGAGGGATTACTCCTGGATCTGTACTCAGGAATTACCCCTGGCAGTAGTTGGGGGGATCATATGGGATGCTGGGAGTTGAACCCGGGTCAGTTGCGTGCAATGCAAATGCCCTACCCGCTGTGCTATCACTCCAGTCCCAACCCAATAGGCAGATTTTTAAAATAATGTTTATCACCGATTGTCAGGGAAATCACCTCATACCAGTAAGAATGTTCGATATCAAAAAGTCAGAAATTGTAGAGTTCATGCCCAATTCAATCAGCCTAATCAATGGCTGAATAAATAGCAGTACTCCTACATTTTTTAAAAAAATTATACTTTTAACATTTTATAAGTAACAAACAATGATTTGATTGTAAGTATATGTTATGAAATGATCACCACAATAATTCTAGGTGACATCTGTCAGCATATATATTTACATATTTATAAATTTTATTATCAGAATTTTTTTATTTTGTTTCTTGTTTTGTTTTTGAGGCCACACCTGGCTATGGGTTATTCCTGGCTCTGCACTCAGGAATTACTCCTAGTAGTGCTCAGGGGGCCATAGAGGATGCCAGAAATTGAACCCAGGTTGACTGCATGTCCTACCACTGTACTATTGCTCCCATAATTAGAATGTTTAAGAACTGCTCTCAGCGGGCGGAAACAGGATGGGATAAAGGTGTATGCCTAGCATGTGAATGACCTTGGTTCATTTCTCAAAACCCCTGGTCTCTCAAGCGGCCCACTGATTGAGAGCCGTGGGTATGAACACTGCCTAGGAGTAACATCCTCCAACCCCACAAAAAAAAGTGCTTTCAGAAGCTTTGCCACAACATTATAGTATTTTTAACTATAGTCACCATGTCATACAGCATTTCTGTGGCATTTATTTGTAATCAGAGGTTTGTATGTTTTTTCCCCCTTTACCCAAATCCCTTATTCTTATCCCATTGCCCCAGCCTCTGACAACCACCAATCTGTTTTCATCTATGAGCTTATTTGTTTGAGTTTTTATGTAATTGAGATGATAAAAGTATTTGTCTTCTTTCTAACTTAAAAAAAATCAGAAATTAATAAGAGCTGGTAAGGGAGTGGCAAAGAAAAAAAAAGGATTTCATATTTCATGCTGGAGCTGGAGAGATAGTACCGCAGGTAGGTGCTTGTCATTGCTTGTGGCTAACCCGGCTTTCATCCCTAGCATCCCATATGGTCCCCCAAGCCCTGCCAGGAGTGATCCCTGAATGCAGAGCCAAGAATAAGTCCTAAGCATTGCCAGGTGTGTCCCTAATACAAAACCAAAAGAAAAAAGGGTATCTTAGTTAGTTAAATTATTGCTATGTTTTACCCCTTTGGAAAATGGTTTGAGTGCTTGTCCAAAAATTAAGGAGAGCAGAAAGATAGTATGCAACCCACATAGCCAACCCCAGTTGAATCTCCAGCACCATAAATGATTCCCCAAGCACCACCAGGAGAGTCCCCTGAGTGCAGAACCAGTACAAAGCCCTGAATGCAGCCAGGTATGAGCCCAAAATAGAAACCAAAAAGAAAAACCAAATCCAATATTTAAGAACAAAGCTTCCCCTTGACCCTGAAATTCCACTCCTGTTATCTATCCCCAAAACATGAAACTTAATAGATGAGTGGTTAAAGAAAGCAATACAGCCTGGCACCTTTCCGCCGCCGCCGTCGGATCCTGACCAATCTCCACCCTGCAGGTAAATAGGCAATCCCTTGGAGAGCCTGCCTCAGCGCGGAGAAGCCCCCTCCTCGCCCCCTGCCCACCTCGGCTTGGGTCTTGTCCTGAAGCCCCCGCCTGGCACCTTTCCGATGCCGCCGTCGGTTCCTGACCAATCCCCACTGCGCTGGTTAGGGGCGTGTCCTCATCTTAGGGGGCGTGGCCTCAAAAGTGGGCGTGGCCTCTTTCCAGAGCGGTGGCCACTAACGCGGCCGCAGTTATTTTTCTACCATTCCATGTATTGTCCTTTGGCCACAATTGATAGAATTCATTCCTCCGAAGAACTCTCTGATCATCTTAGTTACTATATGTTAATACTCAACTAACCCAGCCTATCCTAACTTCACGAAAACTGTCAATGAACACATCAACTTGCACACAAAAGTCCTTTGTCAAAGGAGCATAGCCCCAAATCTTCAGTTGAGGTTCCTCCCAAGCTAACGAGAGCTCCAGATAGTAAAGCCCATAACAACATGAAGAAACAGAGAAAATCCCCACCACCAGGAGAGAGCCAAGAAAATATCTCACTAACCTCAGCAGCGACCTCCCAGAAATACATCCTCCTCTCAGATAAAGAATTCAGAGAGGAAATTGTGAGGATGGTTCACGAACTCAACACAACTATGGAACGAACTTCCAATAAATTAAGGGAGGATATGGATGCAGCATTGGAACGCTCCACCAAGATAATCCAGGAAGAAATGAGAGCAGAAATTTCAAAGCTACGAACAGAAGTCACACAACTAAAAGAATCAGGATATGAAATTAAAAACTCCGTAGGAGCCCTCAATTGTAGAATGACTACAGCCGAAGACAGAATCAGTGAGCTTGAAGATGAGCTGCACAAAGCATATAGGCAACAACAAATAATGGCAAAAGACCTCAAAATGGCTCTAGAGCAAGTTTGAGTCCTAGGGGATGACCTCAGGAGAAACAACGTAAGAATCATGGGAGTGCCGGAACCACACGGAACCAATCCCAATGAAAAAGGCACCATTAAAGACATCATTGCTAAAAAATTCCCAGAGCTAGAGAATGCGGACATCCAGATCCAAGGAGTCCGAAGGGTGCCAGCTAAAAGGGACCCAAATAGAAAATCCCCAAGGCATATCATAGTCACAATGATGGATGCCGTGGATAGAGACACAATACTGCAAGCAGCAAGATCAAAGAAGGAGATCATAGACAAAGGCGCACCCCTTAGATTCACAGCAGACCTATCAGAAGAAACCCTCCAAGCCCGAAGACAATGGTGGGATATAGTGAAAAAACTTCATAAAATGAATGCCTCACCAAGAATACTCTACCCGGCTAAACTCTCACTTAAACTTGAAGGAACCATACACTATTTCATGGACAAGCAACAGCTCAGGAACTTCATAGACTCAAGACCAAATTTAAAAGAAGGACTCAAAGGGCTACTATAAGACAAGGAAAAAGACCTATAAGAACAACAAACCCTACAGAAAAATGGCACAAAATCCCATGACAATAATTTCTCTTATTGTTAACGGGCTAAATGCACCAATCAAGAGGCACAGAGTGGCAAAATGGATTCTGAAACTAAACCCAACTTTCTGCTGCCTACAAGAAACACATCTGAATAGTCAGAACAAACACAGACTCAAAATCAAAGGATGGAAAACAATCCTGCAAGCAAACAGCCCCCTCAAAAAAAGGCAGTGGCCATACTAGTATCCGATAGCATAGATTTCAGGCTGAAAAAGATCAGAAGGGACAGCAAAGGTCATTTTATATTCACCAAGGGGTGAATATATTTCTTCCTATACAACAGGAAGAAATCACACTCCTAAACGTATACGCACCTAATGAACGACCAGCTAAATACTTAAAAGAACTCCTAACAGAATTTAAGGAGGACATAACTAGCACCACGATAGTAGTTGGAGATTTCAACACTGCCTTATCACCTCTGGATAGATCAACAAGAACAACACTCAGCAAGGAAACGATGGCCCTGAAGGAAGAAATGGAGGAGACAGGGCTAATAGACCTATACAGGGCTATACACCCCCAAAAGAAAGAATACACATTCTTTTCCAGCGCACATGGAACATTTTCCAAAATAGACCATGTTCTGGGCCACAAATTATACCTTAATAGAATTGGGAAGATAGAAATTGTATCAACTATCTTTTCAGACCATGATGCACTGAAGATGGAAGTTAATCATGCACAGACGCGGAGAATCAAATCAAACACTTGGAAATTAAACAACTCACTATTGAACAATGAGTGGGTCACGGAGGAAATCAAGGAAGAAATTAAGAGATACCTCGAAACAAATGAGAATGAAGACACAAGCTATCAGAACCTATGGGACATGGCTAAAGCTGTGTTAAGGGGAAAATGTATAGCTCTGCAAGCCTTCCTCAGAAAGGAAGAAAGGGCCTATATAGATAGCTTGACTTCGCAGCTCAAGATCTTAGAAGAGGACCAGCAAAAGGAACCCAAACCAGATCGAAGGAAAGAAATAACAAAACTTAGAGCAGAAATTAACGATATGGAAACCCGAAAAACAATCCGTAAGATCAATGAAACAAAGAGCTGGTTCTTTGAGAAAATAAATAAGATTGATAAACCGCTAGCAAGACTCACAAAGAAAGAGAGAAAACCCTAATAAACCGAATCAGAAATGAAAAGGGGGACATCACAACAGAAACCAAGGAGATTCAAAGGATCATCAGAGACTACTTTGAAAGTCTGTATGCCACGAAACAAGAGAACCTAAAAGAAATGGACGAATTCCTTGACTCCTACAATCTCCCAAGACTGAGCCAAGAAGACGTGAAATACCTCAATAGGCCCATAAATATCAAGGAAATCGAAACTGTAATCAAAAGTCACCCCAAAAACAAAAGCCCAGGTCCATACGGATTCACTGGCGAATTCTTCCAAACATTTAAAGAAGACTTGCTGCCAGTTCTCCTCAAGCTTTTCCAGGAAATTGAAAAGACAGGAACCCTTCCGAACAGTTTCTATGAGGTACATATCTCCCTAATACCAAAAGCAAACAAAGACACCACTAACAAAGAAAACTATAGAACAATATCCTTGATGAACACCGATGCGAAGATCCTCAACAAAATACTAGCAAATAGAATCCAACAACTCATCAAAAAGATCATACACCATGACCAAGTGGGATTCATCCCGGGGATGCAAGGATGGTTTAACATTCGGAAATCAATCAACATAATCCATCACATCAACAAAAGTAAAGATAAAAACCAAACCATATGATCATATCAACAGATGCAGAGAAAGCATTTGACAAGATCCAACACCCACTCATGATAAAAACTCTCACCAAAATGGGTTTTGAAGGAACTTTTCTGAAGATAGTCAAAGCCATCTACCACAAACCTAGGGCAAGCATTATCATCAATGGAGAAAAACTAAGGTTTTCCTCTAAGATCGGGGACAAGACAAGGATGCCCACTCTCACCACTTCTCTTTAATATAGTATTGGAAGTATTAGCAATAGCCATCAGGCAAGAAAAAGATTTTAAGGGGATTCAGATCGGAAAGGAAGAAATCAAGCTCTCACTATTCGCAGACGATATGATGCTATACCTAGAGAAACCTAAAAGCTCTAGTAAGAAACTCTTAGAAACAATTGACCTATACAGTAAAGTCGCAGGCTATAAAATCAATACCCAAAAATCCATGGCCTTCCTATATGCAAACAATGAGACAGAGGAAAGGGACATGAAAAAAGCAATCCCATTCACAATTGTGCCCCAGAAAATCAAATATCTTGGAATCAGCTTAACTATGAAGTAAAGGACATCTACAAAGAAAACTATAAAACGCTACTTCATGAAATAAAAGAGGACATGAGGAAATGGAAACATATCCCCTGCTCATGGATAGGGAGAATAAACATTGTCAAAATGGCAATACTCCCAAAAGCATTATACAGATTTAACGCGATCCCTATAGGGATACCCATGGCATTCTTCAAAGAAACAGAGCAAGCAATCCTGAAATTTATATGGAACAATAAACGCCCACAGATAGCTAAAACAATTCTTGGGAAAAAGATGATGGAAGGCATCACCCTCCCCAACCTTAAACTCTACTACAAAGCGGTAACAATTAAAACAGCATGGTACTGGAACAAAGGCAGAGCTGCAGACCAATGGAACAGGGTGGAATATCCCCACACACAACCTCAAATGTATGATCATCTAATCTTTGATAAAGGAGCAAGAGACGTGAAGTGGAGCAAGGAAAGCCTCTTTCACAAATGGTACTGGCACAACTGGACAACCACATGCAAAAAAAAATGGGCTTAGAACTCGACCTGACACCATGCACAAAAGTCAGATCAAAATGGATTAAAGACCTCAACATCAGACCACAAACCATAAGGTACATTGAAGACAAGGTCGGCAAAACCCTCCACGATATTGAAGATAAAGGTATCTTCAAAGATGACACGGAACTAAGCAATCTAGTAAAAACAGAGATTAACAAATGGGACTACATTAAACTAAAAAGCTTCTGCACCGCAAAAGATACAGTGACCAGAATACAAAGACTATCTACAGAATGGGAAAGGATATTTACACAATACCCATCAGATAAGGGGTTGATATCAATGGTATATAAAGCACTGGTTGAACTCTACAAGAAGAAAACATCCAACCCCATCAAAAAATGGGGCGAAGAAATGAACAGAAACTTTACCAAGGAAGAGATACGAATGGCCAAAAGGCACATGAAAAAGTGCTCTACATCACTAATCGTCAGAGAGATGCAGATCAAAACAACCACGAGATACCACCTCACACCACAGAGACTAGCACACATCCAAAAGAACAAAAGCAAACGCTGTTGGAGAGGATGTGGGGAGAAAGGGACCCTTCTACACTGCTGGTGGGAATGCCGGCTAGTTCAGCCCTTTTGGAAAACAGTATGGATGATTCTCAAAAAACTAGAGGTTGAGCTCCCATTTGACCCAGCAATACCACTGCTGGGAATATATCCCAGAAAAGCCAAAAAGTATAGTCGAAGTGACATATGCACTTATATGTTCACCACAGCACTGTTTACAATAGCCAGAATCTGGAAAAAACCTGAGTGCCCTAGAACAGATGACTGGTTGAAGAAACTCTGGTACATCTATACAATGGAATACTATGCAGCTGTTAGAAAAAATGAGGTCATGACGTTTGCATATAAGTGGATCAACATGGAAAGTATCATGCTAAGTGAAATGAGTCAGAAAGAGAGAGACAGACATAGAAAGATTGCACTCATCTGTGGAATATAGAATAATAGACTATAAGACTAACGCCCAAGAATAGTAGAAATAAGTACCAGGAGATTGTTTCCATGGCTTGGAGGCTGGTCTCTCATTCTGGGTAACTCAGGGAAGGGACCACCAAGTAAAATGTGGTCGGAGGTCATGTGGGGGAAGGGTGATGCGGGCCGAATACAGACTAGAGACTGAACACAATGGCCACTCAACACCTTTATTGAAAACCACAACACCTAATCAGAGAGAGAGAACAAAAGGGAATACCCTGCCATAGTGGCAGGGTGGGGTGGGGGGAGACGGGACTGGGGAGGGGGGGAGGGATGTTGGGTTTACTGGTGGTGGAGAATGGGCACTGGTGAAGGGATGGGTTATCGAACTTTGTATGGGGGAAACATGAGCACAAAGATGTATGGATCTGTAACTGTACCCTCACGATGACTCTCTAATTAAAAATAAACTAATAAAAAAAAAGAATATGAGCTGCATTAGCGGTTTCTAAAGTTTATTCAGGAAAAAGTCTATGAAACCCCAAGGGTTGAATTTCAATACTAGTTCTTCTAGTAGGACACAATCTATTTGTTCATGATCAAGTTTTTTTTCAGCACTTTTGGCTTTGGTTTCTTTAGAATCACTGTATCACTGTCATCCCGTTGCTCATTGATTGCTATGAGTTGTGAAAAGAAATATGGACCAAACATAATGACCTCTCTGTGTCTGTGTTGCGAGCCATAATGTCCAAAAGGAGAGAGAGAGTATGGGGAATATTGTCTGCTATGAAGGCAGGGGGAGGGTGGGAAAGGGGGAGTATACTGGAAAATTGGTGGTGGGGAATGTGCACTGGTGGAGGGATAGGTGTTTGATTATTTGTAACCCAAATATGAAAGCTTGTAACTATCTCACAGTGATCCAATAAAATTTTTTAAGAAAAAAAAAGAAAGCAATACAAACACAGACAATAGAATATGATTCATATTTTAAAAGATAGTGCCAATTGCTGCAATTTGGATAGAATTGGAAGGAGACATACTAAATGAAATGAGTCAGAATGAAAAAGATAAAACACTGAGGATCTCAATCATTTGCATAGTATAAGAAAATAAAACAAGGGGATTAAACAGTTCCCAACGGAAACAACCCTAAGGTATAGTCAATAGAACTGTCGTCTAAAAGTACTGGGAAAGGGAAATCAGGAAAAGGATTATGGGAAGACGATGAAGAGGCTCAGGAACCCTGGTGATGGACATAATATAGCAGCACTGTGTATAGAAAAGTAACGTCAGTTCCATTGTTAAAACAAACTTAACAGAAAAAATTTTAAATAAGCAGAACAATAATCAGTGGAGTTTTGGAGGGTAGGGAATTAGAGGGATCTTTCAAATGAAGGAGAATTTATTTTGAGCTACTTTCTCATACTAGAGACTTATATGATCATGACTTTAATCAGAAATGCTCTGGTAGATAACATGCGACAGCAAATGCTAGCCTCTGGTAAATTCAAAAGACAATGACTGGGTTAAACTAATAAATAGACATCCACCCTGTCAGAACCATGCTTCAGATTCCGAGCCCCAGGTAAAGCATTCTCAATGTCAAAGATCTGTGTTCAGAAGAAGTTCTGAAAATTTCTGATTTGAAACATCTAAAAGCTCTCTAGCTGAACCTTTTGCAACTTATGCAAAAGGAGGAAGCACGGTGATTTCATTTCAGTTTCAGTTCCAGATTAACACCACTCCAGAGGGCAAAAGGGAAAATAGAGACTGAGAATTGCATTTTCTTGGTGGTTGTCAGTCCTCCCAGGAAGTAAAAGTTACAAAGGTCAATGGAAACAATATGAGAATGACATATCTTTTATTTTAAGGTTGCATCTAAGAAGACAGTATCAAAGAGAATGTTAAAAATAGCAGCTAACATAATTTTTTAGAGTTCCTGAATCTTTACTCAACAGCAATTTAACATTAACCAGACATAACTCTCACCTGAATGGTAACAATTATTAGTACTTGTTATGCACTAATAACTATTCCAAGTACTTTACTTATAATAACCCATTTAGTCAATCCTTTAGCTCATAAAGAGAAGTTAAATGACTTGACTAAATTCACACAGCAACTATTTGTCAGATGCCTAGCTTAATTTGTGTTTCAAATAACAAATAATGTTTAGTATAATTGTGTCCCATGCAAATATTATTGCATTCTTAAACTAAAAATATTCACTTCCTTACCTAAAACTCAAATTTAATGGATATCTTGTATTTTTGCTAAGTCTAGCAACCATGATAGCTAACAATGGAGAAGATCAAAGAGCTATTGAATATTAATACATCAGGAATTTCTGAGTACAAGAACTTAACAATAAGAAGTTTTGAGAATATCGATCACTTCCTGACTTTAATGACACTAAATTTATGAAGCACTTCTCTTTTTTTTAATGTAGGAGAACTGCTATTCATCCAGCCATTGATTAAGCTAATTGAATTGAGCATAAACTCCACATTACTTTTTTATATAGATATTTAATTTTCTAATTTTATAAGTTAGTTCACAATGTTTGATTACATTCAATTTTCAAACACCAATCCCACCACCATTACACCTTCCCACCACCAAATTCAGGATGTTTCCATCCCAAACCCCAATCCCTGTCCCAAAACACAACCGAAATAATATATTTTGTATTGTCTGTTATGAAGAACTGCTGAACATGCTTACAAAAAAGTGTTCATGTAGGAAACAGTGTGAAGATTGTTCTGATTTGGCAGGAGTCATTAAGACATTCTATAGGATGTCACTAACATGTTAAAGTTTGAGTGATATGAGCTTTGGTATATACGTATGTATGAAAATATGTATGTATGCATATATATATATATATTTCCTTCTATGACTTGTTGCCTACTGTCTGAACCCCATCAAATGTGGTGTGGTATCTATGAAGAATGGGTAGGGAGTGTTTTATGATGTATCGTGCGCAAAAGCGGCCGCAAAAGCAGTCCAGGAATATGTTTACTCATATGTGCGGCTCGGCCCGAGTACATGGGGAGCAGAAGGTGGCTTATGGGCGTAAGCCCTGGGCTGCCAGAGACTGGGGGAAGGGGGGAGAAGATTTCTCCGTTCCTGATCCCGTTGAGCCAAAGTCCAAGTCACAACATTCCACATTACCTGGGTTCCATAGGACTTCACTCATGCGTGAGGCTCGGCCTTGAGCGTGGTGGCATTGGGTTGTGGAGGTTTTTGGCTGCCAGAGTTGGGTCCCTTGGGGCCGGGAGGGCTCTCACCTGCCCCCCCACACACCAGGGCATCCTGGTGAAGACAGCCTAACGTGGGGTCAGGACATTCTGTGGCGCTCTCTTTCAGGAGTTTTAGTTTATAGTCTCTGGGTCTTGGGTGTTGATGAGATTACATGGCACCGGGGGCAGTTTGTGGGCGTGACTACCCACAAGCTACTGGAAAACTGGGGATCTGGGGGGAGGAAGCCCAGACCTGATCCAAGCAGGCCTGGAGCTCTCAGTCACAGGTTTTCTCCTAACTGAATCTTTTGATCTCTTTTGAAATTTATGGGTCTCTGAAATAAGGTCAATAAATGAGCTTATATAGCTGAGAAGGAGGTGGTCTGTGAGTATGTCTCCCACATACCTAACTTTTGGCCGTTTAATTTCTTGGTAGACTTGGCCCCAAGTTGTTGGGGTCTTGCCAAAGGCGCAGCAGCAATTTTGGGGTACTTGGAATTTTGAAGGCACCATTAGGTTTGCTGATGCACTCGCCCCACAGGTACAAGTTGACCTGCTGGCAGCACCATACCCCATGAAACACATCTTAAGGCTCCATTATAAGCACTTCTAATAATGTGCTTATTTGAATAAAAATAATCTTCACAAGAATTCTATTGTAACCATCATTTTATAGATTAGAAGCTTCTACCCACTGCATGGAATTTTCTTAGAGCAACTCAGTCCTTCCAGAGAAGAATGATAAGCATTTTTATTTAGTAGGTGTTCACCCTAACTCAAAGAATGAATAGCTCATTCAACTCTTATGTTAAGTATGACATTTTGGGATGGGGGAATGCTATTATCTTGCTTCCATTATTTGGCTCCTTAAAAAGGAATTGTAGGGGCTGGAGTGATAGCACAGCGGGTAGGGCATTTGCCTTGCACATGGCTGACCCAGGTTCTATTCCCAGCATCCCATATGGTCCCCTGAGCACTGCCAGGAGTAATTCCTGAGCGTAGAGCTAGGATTAACCCCTGTGCATCACCAGCAGTGACCCAAGAAGAAAAAAAAAGGAATTGTAGAAGTAATAGGAGGGGTAAAAGAAAACAGAGAAAATTGAAAGGAACAGGGTGAGGGAGAGAGTATAGGGGTTAGAGCCTATATCAGCATGTCCTTACCCAGTTCAGTCCCAGGCACCACATGACCTCCCAACCATCTCCAGCTGTGGTCCTAGAGGCTCCCTGAATGATGCCTAAGTGGCCACAGTAACTCCCAGTAACACAGAGTCCAAGCAGCAACACATCCTCAGACCTTCACATTGGCCCACTGGCCTGATTGGTCAAGTACCACAGGAAGTGATCCACAGGCCCCCGGAGCACTGCTGCTTAGGAGCCCCCCCCCCCGCAACAATAAAAAAGGAAAGAAAAGTTAAAAAGGAAAATTAGAGAAGCTGATGCAGCTGTGAGAGTAGACAGTATAGACAAGAGAAAAAGAAGGAAATGGGAAGTGGCTGTCGGCTGTGCCCCACCACCCACACGCGACTTCCAGTCAGTTCACTAGCTGGAAGTCAAGCAGTGGTAGTGTCAGGTGTTTATCTGATTCCGGTCCCAGATACGAGACTTTAGGAACAGGATACAAAGAATGATCCCACCCTTTAATATCACATAGCAGGCCTTGGACATTGACCTCATTGCCAGATTCTCTGAGTTCAACTCTCGGCACTGGTATTACACTGTGTGATAACTGACAGGTCACTTCACTTCTCTCTGCCTCCATTTGCTCATGACTAAACAGAGCTAAAACAGTTTCTATTTTAGGGAATTATTAAAGACATTAAATGAGATACTTTACAGAAGAGCATTTAATGAGAGCACCTAACCCAAGAGTGAGCTCTCAGTGTGTGTTAGCCCTAGTCTTATTCCTATTATTACACAAATCCCAGCATCTGCCCTCTACTCAGGTTGCTCACTGACTCAATAACAGCTCCTATAATTACTCCAGTGAACACAGGCCAGAGCATCCTTCATCCCCATGTTTCAGAATTTGGCAACACACACTCAGAAAAGATGAGAGATTGCCAGGATCGAACTGGGTCATTGCATGCAAGGCAAAGCCTAACCCCTACTTTAAGAGCTTGGTAGTTCCCCAGAGGAGTAGCAAACATCTAAACTTAGTTCATTACATTCTCTCTCCAAAATTAAAACGAATTAGAGCTGAGTTTGAGCTCCTGACTTGAAAGAGATTTGGGGGGGAGGGGGACTAAAATCTGGTAGTTACAGGGTGTCTGAATTTGGTTATGTGCAAACCAGAGCACTTAAAGTCATCCTGTCCAGGAAGCAAAACAAGGAAACAAGCTGATGACTATTCAGGTTCTTCCCCAGCCCCTTATACAGCCTACCTGTGTGTCCTGACCTCTGACCCTGTGTACGTCTCGGCCCCAGCTAGCTGAAATCATAAATCTTGCTGTGTGATTTGCATTCTTGCTGGACTTTGTCTCTCTAAATACTGAGGGGTGGTCTCCGGTCCTAACAACCCCATGGCTCCCCATGTTCTCGTTTCATTTTTTTTAAGAGGCTCCACCCAGCAGTGCTGGTTTGGTGGGGGGGGCGGGGAAGTTCAGGGCTTCGGGAAAGGTAGTCAGAGGTAATTCTTTAAAGGTTGGACTCAGGCCCTCAGACACACTAAGTATGCATTCCACCACTAAATTTATCTCCCCAGCCCTCTCATTTCCTTTTTTATCAGCAAAATGGTTTGCTAAGAGCACTCTAATCAAGTTTCCTTAATTCCTAGCCACTGTTTTTCACAATCTGATTTACTAAAGAACCTCCCTACACAGTAGGGTGTGTCACCATTCGAAAACAGGTATCTTTTGATTTCTAAGTCACCTATTCTTCACTCACCACAATTACTGACAGTCTGACTATCCACGTTTGATCAAACTGCCCCTGTTGGTTTCTGATATTATATTTTTAGCTTCTCCTCAGGTCTATTCCCATTACTCTCTCCTCAGTGACCAGTCTTGGAGTGATTGCTGGATTAGTCCATAGAATTCTACACTTCTTACTTCTTTTTTAAATGGTCTGACTATTGGGGGAGGGGGTTGAGCCACACCCATCAGTGCTCAGGGGTTACTCCTGACTCTACACTCAGGAATTACTTCTGGAAGGCTCCAGACACCATTTGGGATGCTGGGGATCAAACCCAGGTCTGTCACATGCAAAGCAAGGACTCTGCCAGCTGTATTATTGCTCTAGCCCAAGCAAATTACTTTGGATTCTATTCTTTAGCTCATACTTATTTTTGAATCCTTTCAAATCCAACATATACTAAGCAAGACTATCAACACCCAAATTTTCCTAAGGTAACCACCATACTTTCAACTTTCTTACCTAAAACACCTTAGAACTTATTTTTGACTCTATTCTTTATCCCTTGTATTGAATTTAAACTATATTTCTTCTGGGACCACTGGTCTCAGAGCTAATTCTCAGAGCTGGTCCATTCTCCACATTATCACTGGCATGACTTTCATCAACGAACACATTACTTCATCAAGCTCCTAACTGGGCTCTTGATTTCTACATCTTCTTAATGGCATCCATATTATACATCCTGATTCTTTTTTTTTCTTTTTGTGTCACACCCGGCAATGCACAGGGGTTACTCTTGGCTCATGTACTCAAGAATTACTCCTGGCGGTGCTCAGGGGACCATATGGGATGCTGGAAATCAAACCAGGGTCGGCTGTGTGCAAGGCAAACATCCTACCCACTGTGCTATCGATCTAGCCCATACATCCTGATTATTTTTTCTTCTTTGAAGGTTCCCCCCCCATTTTTTTAATTGAATAACCGTGAGATACAGTTACGAAGCTTTCATGATTGAGTTTCAGCCATATATCCTGATTCTTGATCGTCGACAGAGGTCGGAACTCTGATTCCTTCTCTCACTTGAGTGAAACATGATTCTCCAAGCATAGCTCTTTTGATTCCTTTTTGGAATACCCGAATAGCGTTCTCATTCTGTTTTTGTAGGGCCCAGGTCTCTGAGGTATATGTTAGTGCAGGAAAAATGGTGGAATCGAAAAGATGTGCCCGGAGCCAGAGGTTCTTTGTCCTCTTAACCACTTCTTCGATGCTCTTGTAGGCATTCCACCCTGTTCTCTTCCCCCTGTGCAGTTCAGGTGCCAGGTCGTTTGTCATATTGAGTTCTCGACCTAGCTACACATAACTGCTGCATTCGGAGATGTTCATTCTGTTGAGGGCAAATGGAACATCAGGAACTAGTTTGTTTCTCATGAACTTTGTCTTGGTGAGATTCAACTGCAATCTGACCTTTCCACACTCACGATCGAAGTTGGCCAGCATTCGTGCCACTTGGCTGATATTTGGTGTTATGAGAACGATGTCATCAGCAGATCAGAGGTAGTGTAGTTGCCAAAACTCTTCACTCCCATTTCTTCCCATTCCAGTCATCACATGATGTTCTCATGTAATGCGATTTAGAGAAGACTGCTGGACTAGAGCTGTTACTGACTGGATTCCACGGGATATCAAAAGACTGCGTGGCCGCCCACCTACGAGATGGTCAGACTTCTTTGTCAAAACCCTGAATAAATTGTTTGAGGTTCTTCGTGTTCCTGGAGTGAGCAGGTACCATTGAGCTACACTAGCACTCGACAGGGACAGATGGAGACATTACTGGCACCCGCTCAAACAAATCAACAAATAACGGGGTGACAAGTGATACAAGTGAAGTGATGGTGCCAAAATAAAATGGAAGAAATCTCAAAAATTTTATATGCAAATTAGAGAGCTATTAGGAAATTATGAAAAATTTAGGAGAAAATTATATTGTGTTCTGATTTTTGAGAATCTTTTAGAGTTTTTTTCTAAGTGTTTATGAATGAGATAACGTGACATCTGGGCATTTGTAAAACATAATCTGAGAAAGAAAGAGGGACAGGCTAGAGCCAGCTTCTACTCATTGGCAAAAGCTAACAGATTTTCAGGACTTTTGTGATCTAGCAGGTAGGCATTCATCATTTAAAATCAATTGAACCAAATACATTGTTAAAAAAGCAATACTCAAAATGTACCACTTCCTAGTTATTTTGCTTTAATTACTATTATCTATGTTATCAAAATGATCCCCATCTATCATATCTATTTGGTGATTACCACATATTTAAACTTATATTTATACATATCTCTTTACATTTTGTATTCAGTACTATCATGTGGGTAATGGGAAGTCATCTGAAAAATCCCAAATACTGAAATTCAGAGATTTCTCCTGAGACAGCTGCTTGTTATGCATTAACCAGTGTCCCACTGAAGAATTGACTGTGTTTGAATTAAACAAGATGGTCATTGCCTGAAATCAGACTGAAAGAAAAATGTGAGCTCAAGATATTACCCTTTTTAATCATATCTAAAATTCTCTATATGGAAAAGCCGAAAGGGATGTAATGGTTCCTGCATTGCCTTGAAAATATAAGTGATGCACTACTGAGTCTAAAACTTCATGATGCAGAGGAAAGAGATGTGGTAGCAAGGTCAGGGCATGCGTTTAATGACTAGCAACCAGCTCTTCTATTTGTGAGCTGTTTGATGAGGAAGTCAGCTGGGGTCTCTGTGTTTCATTTTTCTTAAAATAGCTGTACAGTAAATTCTTCTTACCATAGGTTCTTTAAAAACTGACTTTAGCTAAAACTATGCAGAATAAAAACAGGTGCTGGAATAACAACTTTTAGTTTGAGATTGACCAGGCTTATTTTTCCCTTCCCAATGTTATAATAAAATGACATAATTAAATAGTTTGAATAAAGATTTGTGGGTTTGGGGGCTGGAGTGATAGCATAGCGGGTAGGGCGTTTGCCTTGCACGCGGCCGACCCGGGTTCAAATCCCAGCATCCCATATGGTCCCCTTATCACCGCCAGGAGTAATTCTTGAGTGCAGAGCCAGGAGTAACCCCTGTGCATCGCCAGGTGTGACCCAAAAACAAACAAAAAAAATTTGTGGTTTTTATGTCCATCAGATGAGTGTCCATGATAAGTTGAAAGTGTAGGCGATGACCCCCGTGGACCCTAGAAGCATTTGGCCTCACCAGATCCTAGCATTGAATGTTGGTCCTGGTTGTCTCCATCTTACAAAGAGCGGCTCTTGAATACTGCTTAGAAGGAAATCTTTACCCTCAACACCGCCCCCGCAAAAAAAAAAAACCCACAGGTGAGATCATGGAAACATTAAAGAATTATCACAGACAAAAGAATTATCCATCATATAACAGTGGGTAAGGTGTTTGCCTTGCTTGAGGCCAACCTGTGTTCGATTTCTCCGCCCCTCTTAGAGAGCCTGGGAAGCTACCGAGAGTATCTCGCCCACAAGGCAGAGACTAGCAACCTACCTGTGGAGTATTCAATATGCCAAAAACAGTAACAACAAGCCTCACAATGGAGACATTACTGGTGCCCGCTCGAGTAAATCGATGAGCAACGGGATGACAGTGATACAGTGATGTTATACATCACTACAAAATATTTTCTTCAGAGCCAGAGAGAAAGTACAGCAGGGAAGACATGTGCTTTGCACTTCTTGGACCTGGGTTTGATCCTGGTACCCCATATGGTCCCTCAAGTTCCACCACGAATGATGCCTGAGC
This sequence comes from Sorex araneus, assembly GCF_027595985.1. NCBI lineage: Eukaryota > Metazoa > Chordata > Mammalia > Eulipotyphla > Soricidae > Sorex > Sorex araneus. Next base: position 104,661,728 of record NC_073306.1, on the reverse strand, counting down.
ACAATAGCACTGTAGCACTGTCATCCCGTTGTTCATGGATTTGCTCAAGCGGGGACCAGTAACGTCTCCATTTGTGAGACTTGTTGTTACTGTTTTTGGCATATCGAATACTCCACAGGTAGCTTGCCAGGCTCTGCCATGCGGGCAGGATGCTTTCGGTAGCTTGCCGGGCTCTCCGAGAGGGACGGAGGAATCAAACTTGAGTCGGCCACGTGCAAGGCAAACGCTCTACCCACTGTGCTATCATTCCAGCCCCACAGATTCAGAAAATACTCTGAGCACTGCCAGGTGTGGTAAAGAAAATAAAATTATCCCTTCCTCCTTCCATTGGATATGCAATTCTTCTACTGAGAACTAAAAATGAACTCATCATCATCACTATTACCCACAGATATTTAATCAATTCTTATGGATGCCTGAGTGTACAGACTCCAAACATCCTTCTGGAATCTGATACAATTACAGAAATTATATAGGATATAAAGTGTCCAATGTGTAAGGCTAGAAACAAGGTAATATAAGATATCAAATTATTACTTTTATTTTTTAATTGAGGTACTGTTGTTTACAATAATATTAACTATGGTTTCATTAGTATATAATTCCAACACCACAACCATCACCAGGGAACCGACCTCTCTCTCCCAAGGTTCCCAAGAATCCGCCTTTCAACTCCCCTTCCAAAAACTCAGTTGTTGGTCAATTCTCCCATTGAGTTGCCTTTGACCCTTTGTTGTTATCTTGCATTGTATCTTTAAGCCCCACAAATGAGAGATCATTCCTCTATCTATCCTTCTCTTCTGACTGAGTCCACTCAGTATGACATCCTCTAATTCCATGTATGTAGCAGCAAATTGCATGATTTTATTTTTTTCTTACAGGTGAATAGTATCCCACTGTGTATGATCCATTCATTCACAATTGGGCTGTCTCCAAATCTTGACAATTGTACCAAGTGTGACAATTAGCATAGGTGTGCAAATATCCTTTTGAATTAGCATTTTTCTGTTGGACAGAGAGGGATTGATATCAAGAAGTATGAAATTATAGGTTGTATGGTTTTGTGTTTGGGAAAAGAGGATAGATGCCAAGAAGTATGTGTTGTATGGTAGATTTTTGCATTTTTTTGAGATTCCCAGATTGCTTTCCATAGAGGTTGAAACAGATGACATTTCCACCAACAGTGAATGAGGGGGGTGTTTTCTCATCACGATCCCATAAATAGTATTTTCAGACTTTTTAATATATGCCATTCTCACTGGCAGGAGATAATATATCATTGTTACATTGATTTGCATTTCCCTGATCACGAGTGATGCTGAACACTTTTTCATATGCTTATTGGTCATCTGTGTGTCTTCTTGAAGCAGCTGTTCATTTCTTCCCATTGTTGGACAAGGTCATTTAATTTTTTTCTTTTCTTTTTGGGTCACACCCAGCGATGCACAGGGGCTACTCCTGGCTCTGCACTCAAGAATCACCCCTGGCGGTGCTCAGGGGACCATATAGGATGCTGGGAATCAAACCCGGGTCGGCCGAGTGCAAGGTAAACGCCCTACCCGCTGTGCTATTGCTCCAGCCCCAAGGTCATTGAATTTTTGTTGTTCAGTTTTGTGAGTTATACATCTTGAATCTTTGCCCTTTTTCTGATATATTGGATGCAAATCATTACTCCCATTTAGTAGGGTGGTGTTTTTGTTTTTGTTTTTATAGCTGGAGTTTCTTCTGTTGTTCAAAGGCTTTTTTATTTGATGTAGTCCCAATTGTTTTTGTTTTTGTTTTTTTTGTTATATTTGCCTTTGTGGTCATCATGTTGAAGACAACTCTGTGGTCAATTTCCTGGAGAGTTTTGCAGATGTTTTCGTCAATGCATTTTATGGATTCAGTCTAACCACAAGGCTACTTTAATTTACTATTATAATTTGATTTATACTTTAATTTACTATTATAAATGGTGTGATGTATGGTTCTAATTTTTTTTAACATGGGCTATCCAGTTTGCCTAACACTATTTGTTAAAGAGATTTTCTTTGCTCCACTTCATATTCTTAGCTCCTTTGTCATAGATTAACTATCCATAAATCTGGGGATTTAACTCAGGACTCTCAGTTCTGTTCCACTGGTCTGCAGGTTTAACTTTAATAGTTAAGATATCAAATTAATGGTGCAGATAGCCAGAGCCATAAAAAGTCTATGGAGAATGTGATTTTAAGTTTAGGGCATTTAGAAGAGGAGACATAAGCAGAAAAGCAAAGGGGAGAAGAACATTGTATTGAGGAGCTAGTATAAATAAAGATTAGAAACTCTTATGGTATTTTCAGGAAACATGAGGAAGCTAGACCAATGAAAGTAGAGAAGATATGCCTGGTAGATAAAATAGAAAAGATAGAAAGTTACATGTTTAGAGAAGAGTAACAAGTAGTCTTAGTAATCTAGAAAATGGAGGTGAATACTACTAGAGAAAATGGTTTGGATAATTTTTATCGGAAATTCCAAATTCAGGGAAATCATAGATGGCTTTAGAAAAATTGAGGGACATCAAAAATAATTTAAGAGCTGAGGATAAGGATAAGATCCAGCATGCAAACATCATTCTGAGAATAACAAAAGTACTGAATATTCATGGATAGAATTGTATGGTACCTGTCAATGAGAAAAGTCCTCCTTAGGGAAGAGGTTGGGGCAGATGGGGGTAGGGGGAAGAGAATCATGACGGAAAGTGGAAAAGCCAAGGAAATGCTACTTGGCAAAATGATTGTTTCTTATTTATTCTCGTGACCTTCCTTCAAGCAGGAAACAATGAGAGCAAAAGTTTATGAAGAGGAATATGTAAGCTCATCATCATCCTTATCATATTGCTCAGAATTTTAAAATAATAGCAGGAACAGCAACTTTCATTTATTGAATGCTTACTGTGCATTAGATACTGTGCTAAGTGCTTTGCCCCAGGCTGAAATGCTATTAAAATATTGGAAAACAATCATAGCTGTTATCATCAGCATTCCTCTCCTAGGACCCTGAGTGTTCCCTGTATCCATGCAATAAAAGTCAAAAACAGGAGGGAAAGGAAGTATCTCTCTATAACTTGTCCCTCTTCTGATAGGCCAATGGCCCGTTAAATATTTTTAAACAATTCTAGATGCATCATTTCTGTATTGTGCATTAGTCAACCTAACTCTTCTTACATTCTTATAGTATTCTGGGAGAGGAGATTGAAACACAAGAAACTTGATTAAGGGGGCTGGAGCGATAGCACAGCGGGTAGGGCATTTGCCTTGTACGTGGCCGACCCGGGTTCGATTCCCAGCATCCCATATGGTCCCCCGAGCACCGCCAGGAGTAATTCCTGAGTGCAGAGCCAGGAGTAACCCCTGAGCATCGCCGGGTGTGACCAAAAAAGAAAAAAAAGAAACTTGATTAAGAACCTAGTTCTGTAGTGACCAGAAACTAAGTGTCTATAAGGACAGGTCTCATGACACAGTTTGAATGGGTTGGCCACACTAAGTAACTCAACAAGGTAAATATAATTTTCATAAACTTATTTTAATATAAACACAATACTTATTATAAATATAATATAAATATAAAATTAATATAAATGTAAAATATTTTAATATAGGAAAAATAAAAACTCTATTCAGGATTTTTAGTGCAAATCCATACCCAAAAAAATTAAGCCCTGCCTGGTAAACTGCACTGCTAAGTTTATGCAAAGGGTAACATTTCCTTCAGTGATGACATTTAGAATGGACTGTTACATCTTCATCTAGCAGAGAAACCCAAATTCTTTTCTTCATTCTTAAAGTTAACTGATCTCATCCCAGATGCTATGGTTGTTTGCCTCTTGCTTCCAAAACAAAAGTAAATGGTAATACCATCTGTTCCAGCCTGCTATGTGAAAAGGTCACCAGGCTCTGCTATTGTCTCTTCACTCCAAGTTAGAACTTAACAAAGCAGAAAGATGTTTATTTAGTATGAACTCTGAGTTTCTTCTGGTGGTAAAAGGAAGGTCAGGAAAATGGGCCTCAATTTAGGTTGCCATAATGCATTATTAAAATTTTAATCAAAAAAGAACAGCGAAGACTAAGGAAAATAAGGACTCAGTATAAAAAGAAAACAAAAATTAAAGCATTCACACCCCAAACTGAGAAATAAATTCAACAGTAGCTTTTATTAAAAAAAATATACACCGACAGATAATTATGCAGCAGACAAATATTCTTTTTCATTGTTTCAATAGTCTATAGGCAAAATGCTCAAGAGGACATACGAAAAACATTTCAAAGGTCTCAAAAATGTACTTGAGAAAATGTAGCACTTATTTTTGCCTTCCTGAGACAAATAATAATTTATATGCATAGAAAAATATCCAGAAGGATATTTATCAAAATGTTAGCAGTATCTCTGGAGGACAGAATTTGTGTCAATTTTTTTTCTCTTCTTTATACTTCTCTACATGTCATGAATTGTTAAAGAACTATTATCATTTTTGTAGTCAGAATAAAAATTGTAAAACAATGTCCCCAGGTTCCCTCCCACTTGCCAGCCTGCCTCCTGGAAAGGCACATTTTTAAGCTTGGGTATTGTGGTTTGGATTTCATGCTTACAGTATTGTTGGCTCTGTAGTTTAGATACATACATCATGCTCCTGAAATTCAACTATGAATAATTAGGTAAGTCAGAGTAGTGCCTCCCTATTTAATAAAAAAATCTTTTTTTTTAATTCTATACAAGTTTTCATTTTCCTAGCTTTCCCCAGCCTGATTTAATATGAAATGTAACATATGGGAAAGACTACAATGTGTAACAAGTCATAGTAAGATTTGCTTTGTGACAAAAGAAGCACCACATATTCTGCAACACAAGGATAGTGGAGAGGAAGATCTCATGAAGTTACCTGCCACCATCTGAACCCCTCTTCACAGCAGGCAGTGTGATCCCAAGGAGTGAGTGCAGTGGTGTTACAAAGACCATGCAGAGGTTGAACCTCACAGAAACTGGGCTTCTAGAGCTCATGAGGTCCTAAATGACCTTGACCTTGACCATGATGACATTAGTCATCATGCTGGCACCTCAAATAATGCCAAATAACTATTACGTATGTTGTATAAAATAAGTCCAAGAGAATTGAAGACTGATAGAAAAACTTGAAGTAGTCTGAAATTCTTCCAAATTAACAAACAGGCTTTTTTTAAAAAGCTAAAAATAAAACCAATTTCATTTTCCTAAATTTTTTTTTAGCCTTTAATGTAAAGTGCTTGAGCTGGAGATTCTATACATTTATATGTATAAATCCCCTTATTATATCAGATCATAAAAATGGGCACGTGATGCAAATCTTGCACCCATCTTAGGTTGACCGCCAATTCATTAGGTTCAATGAGTTCTCCACCCTAGGAATAAAAATATTGAGTTTGGGGGACTCTAAGACTGAACAGATAGGCAGTAGTAAACCGTGGAAATCCCTCTTGCCACCAGTGGGGGGGCAAGCACCCAAGAATGAAACCAATAAAAAGCAGAATCAAGAAAAGCAGAAAGGGTGCTGATTATTCAAAGACACTGTTTTGACCCCTATATCCAGTGCTACCATTTTTAGTTGTATTTCCCTCACTTAAAAATTATGATGCTGGGGGCTGGAGCAATAGCATAGCGGGTAGGGCATTTGCCTTGCACACGGCTGACTCGGGTTCGATTCCCAGCATCCCATATGGTCCCCCGAGCACCGCCAGGGGTAATTCCTGAGTGCATGAGCCAGGAGTAACCCCTGTGCAATGCCGGGTGTGACTCAAAAAAAAATGATGCTCAAATAATATAAACTTAATTTATTCATACCTAGATCTTTCCTAGTATTCAGACTGAAAAGATGTCTATATTAACACCATATTTTTAACTATTGGGAGGTAGGAATCATATCTCTTTTTTTTTTCATATCTCTTTATATTTATATTCTTGGTCCCTAAAATAACATAAGTGGCTTAATGAATATTACAAGCACTAGAAACCCAGTCTATTTGATCAAATACACCAACGTGTCTTTAATTTAAGTAATTGATACATTTTATTTATTTTTTTATAATTTATTTATTTTTAATTAGAGAATCACCGTGAGGGTACAGTTACAGATTTATACACTTTTGTGCTTATACTTCCCTCATACAAAGTTCGGGAACCCATCCCTTCACCAGTGCCCATTCTCCACCACCCGTAAACCCGGCGTCCCTCCCACCCTCCCCACTCCCATCTCCCCCCCACCGCACCCTGCCACTGTGGCAGGGCATTCCCTTCTGTTCTCTCTCTCTAATTAGCTGTTGTGGTTTGCAATAAAGGTGTTGAGTGGCCGCTGTATTCAGTCTCTAGCCCTCATTCAGCCCGCAACTCCTTTCCCCCACATGGCCTTCAACTACAATGTAGTTGGTGATCGCTTCTCTGAGTTGCCCTTTCCCCGGAACGTGAGGCCAGCCTCGAAGCCATGGGGTCAATCTCCTGGTACTTATTTCTACAGTTCTTGGGTATTAGTCTCCCACTCTGATATTCTATATACCATAGATGAGTGCAGTCTTTCTATGTCTGTCTCTCTCTTTCTGACTCATTTCACTCAGCATGAAACTTTTCATGCCCATCCACTTAACTACAAAATTCTTGACTTCCTTTTTTCTAACAGCTGCATAGTATTCCATTGTATAGATGTACCAAAGTTTCCTCAACAGGTCATCCGTTTTGGGGCATTCGGGTTTTTTCCAGATTCTGGCTATTGTAAACAGTGCTGCGATGAACATAGATGTGCAGATGTTGTTTCGATTGTACTTTTTTGCCTCTCTGGGATATATTCCCAGCAGTGGTATTGCTGGGTCAAATGGGAGCTCAACCTCTAGTTTTCTGAGAGTCGTCCATACTGTTTTCCAAAAGGGCTGAACTAGCCGGCATTCCCACCAGCAGTGTAGAAGGGTCCCTTTCTCCCCACATCCTCTCCAACAGCGGTTGCTTTTGTTCTTTTGGATGTGTGCTAGTCTCTGTGGTGTGAGGTGGTATCTCATGGTTGTTTTGATCTGCATCTCTCTGATGATTAGTGATGCAGAGCACTTTTTCATGTGCCTTTTGGCCATTCGTATTTCTTCCTTGGTAAAGTTTCTGTTCATTTCTTCGCCCCATTTTTTGATGGGGTTGGATGTTTTCTTCTTGTAGAGTTCAACCAGTGCTTTATATACCATTGATATCAACCCCTTATCTGATGGGTATTGTGTAAATATCCTTTCCCATTCTGTGGATAGTCTTTGGATTCTGGTCACTGTATCTCTTGCGGTGCAAAAGCTTTTTAGTTTAATGTAGTCCCATTTGTTTATCTCTGTTTTTACTAGATTGCTTAGTTCCGTGTCGCCTTTGAAGATACCTTTATCTTCAATATCGTGGAGGGTTTCGCCGACCTTGTCTTCAATGTACCTTATGGTTTGTGGTCTAATGTTGAGGTCTTTAATCCATTTTGATCTGACTTTTGTGCATGGTGTCAGGTCAAGGTCTAAACCCATTTTTTTGCATGTGGTTGTCCAGTTGTGCCAGCACCATTTGTTAAAGAGGCTTTCCTTGCTCCACTTCACATCTCTTGCTCCCTTATCAAAGATTAGATGATCATACATTTGGGGTTGTGTGTAGGGATATTCCACCCTGTTCCATTGGTCTACGGCTCTGCCTTTGTTCCAGTACCATGCTGTTTTAATTGTTACTGCTTTGTAGTAAAGATTGAGGTTGGGGAGGGTGATGCCTCCCATCATCTTTTTCCCAAGAATTGTTTTAGCTATCCTTGGACGTTTGTTATTCCATATGAATTTTAGGATTGCTTGATCCATTTCTTTGAAGAATGTCATGGGTATACTTATAGGGATCGCATTGAATCTGTATAATGCTTTAGGGAGTATTGCCATTTTGACAACATTGATTCTCCCTATCCACGAGCAGGGTATATGTTTCCATTTCCTCATGTCCTCTTTGATTTCATGGAGTAGCGTTTTGTAGTTTTCTTTGTAAAGGTCTTTTACTTCCTTGGTTAAGCTGATTCCGAGGTACTTGATTTTCTGGGGCACGATTGTGAATGGGATTGCTTTTTTCATGTCCCTTTCCTCTGCCTCATTGTTTGCATATATGAAGGCCATGGATTTTTGGGTATTGATTTTGTAGCCTGCAACTTTACTGTATAAGTCTATTGTTTCTAAGAGTTTCTTAGTAGAGGTTTTAGGCTTCTCTAGATATAGTATCATGTCGTCTGCAAATAGTGAGAGTTTGATTTCTTCCCTTCCTATCTGGATGCCCTTAATCTCTTTTTCTTGTCTAATAGCTATCGCAAGTACTTCCAGTACTATATTGAAGAGGAGTGGTGAGAGTGGGCATCCTTGTCTTGTGCCTGATCTCAGAGGAAAGGCCCTTAGTTTTTCCCCGTTGAGGATTATGCTTGCCGTAGGCTTGTGATAGATGGCTTCGACTTTGGAGGAAAGTTCCTCCAAACCCCATTTTGGCGAGGGTTTTCATCATGAAAGGATGTTGGATCTTGTCAAATGCTTTCTCTGCATCTATTGATATGATCATATGGTTTTTGTCTTTACTTTTGTTGATATGCTGGATTATGTTGATTGATTTCCGAATGTTAAACCATCCTTGCATCCCTGGGATGAATCCCACTTGGTCGTGATGTATGATCTTTTTGATGAGTTGTTGGATCCTATTTGCTAGTATTTTGTTGAGGATCTTCGCATCGGTGTTCATCAGGGAAATTGGTCTGTAATTTTCTTTCTTAGTGGTGTCTTTGTTTGCTTTTGGTATTAGGGAGATATGTGCTTCATAGAAACTGTTTGGGAGAGTTCCTGTTTTTTCAATTTCCTGGAAAAGTTTGAGGAAAACAGGCAATAGGTCTTCTTTAAATGTTTGGAAGAATTTGCCAGTGAAACCATCTGGGCCTGGGCTTTTGTTTTTGGGGAGGTTTTTGATTACAGTTTCAATTTCCTTAACATTGATGGGTCTATTCAGGTATTCCAGGTCTTCTTTCTTCAGTGTTGGGAGATTGTAGGAATCAAGGAATCCATCCATTTCTTTTAGGTTCTCCTTTTTTGTGGCGTAAAGACCTTCAAAGTAGTCTCTAATGATCTTTTGAATCTCACTGGTTTCTCTTATGATGTCCCCCTTTTCATTTCTGATTCGATTTATTAGAGTTTTCTCTCTTTCTTTCTTTGTGAGTCTTGCTAGCAGTTTATCAATCTTATTTATTTTCTCAAAGAACCAACTCTTTGTTTCATTGATCTTTCGGATTGTTTTTTTGGTTTCGATGTCATTAATTTCTGCTCTAATTTTTATTATTTCTTTCCTTCGGTCTGGTTTGGAGTCCTTTTTCTGGTCCTTTTCTAAGGTCTTGAGTCGTGAAGTCAAGCTGTCTATGTGGGCCCTTTCTTCCTTCCTGAGGAATGCTTGGAGAGCTATAAATTTTCCCCTTAACACGGCTTTAGCTGCGTCCCATAGGTTTTGGTAGCTCGTGTCTTCATTCTCGTTAGTTTCTAAGTATCTTTTGATTTCTTCCTTGATTTCCTTCCTGACCCACTCATTGGCCAACATTGAATTGTTTAGTTTCCAGGTGTTTGATTTGATTTTCCGTGTTTGTGAATGGTTAGCTTCTATCTTCAGCGCATCGTGGTCTGAAAAAATGGTTGATACAATTTCTATTTTTCCGATTCTATTGAGGTATGTTCTGGGGCCCAGTACGTGGTCTATTTTAGAAAATGTTCCATGTGCACTGGAAAAGAATGTGTATTCTTTCTTTTTGGGGTGTAAGGCCCTGTATAGGTCTATTAGGCCTCTCTCTATTTCTTCTTTCAGAGTCAGTGTTTCCTTGTTGAGTTTTGTTCTTGTGGATCTATCTAGAGGCGATAAGGCCGTATTGAAGTCTCCGACTACAATTGTGCTGTTAGTGATGTCCTCTTTGAAGTCTGTTAGGAGTTGTTTTAAATATTTAGCCGGTCGTTCGTTAGGAGCATATACGTTTAAGAGTGTGATTTCTTCCTGTTGTACATATCCCTTGATAAACAGAAAATGATCTTTGCTGTCCCTTTTGATCTTTTTCATCCTAAAATCTATGTTGTCGGATACCAGGATGGCCACTCCAGCTTTTTTAAGGGGGTTGTTTGCTTGGAGGATTGTTTTCCATCCTTTGACTTTGAGTCTATGTTTACTCTGTTTGTTCAGGTGTGTTTCTTGCAGGCAACAGAATGTTGGGTTTAATTTCCGGATCCATTTAGCCACTCTGTGTCTCTTGATAGGTGCATTTAGGCCATTGACATTGAGAGAGATTATTGTGATGTGGTTTTGTGTCATCTTTCTGAGGGATTTGTTATTCTTATGGGGCTCCTCCTTGTCTTACAGTAGCCCCTTTATACCTTCTTTCAAGATTGGTTTTGAGTCTATGAAGGACCTGAGCTGTTGTTTATCCGAGAAGTAGTGTATGGTTCCTTCGAGTTTGAGTGAGAGTTTAGCCGGATAAAGTATTCTTGGTGAGGCATTCATTTCGTTGAGTTTTTTCACTATGTCCCACCATTGTCTTCGGGCTCGGAGGGTTTCTTCTGACAGATCGGCCGTAAATCTGAGGGGTGCTCCTTTGTATGTGATTTCCTTCTTTGACCTTGCTGCTTGCAGAATTGTGTCTCTATCCATGGTATCCGCCATTCTGACTATGATATGCCTTGGGGTCTTTTTATTCGGGTCTCTTTTTGCTGGTACTCTTCGGACTCCTTGTATCTGGATGCCTGCCTTCTCCAGCTCTGGGAATTTCTTAGCAATGATATCTTTGACTGTGTTTTTTTCATTGGGGTTGCTTCCCTGCGGTTCTGGTACTCCAATGATTCTTATGTTGTTCCTCTTGAAGTCATCCCCCAGGGCTCTGATTCGCTCGATAGCCATTTTGAGGTCTTTGGCCATTATTTGTTGTTGTCTATAAGCTTTCTGCAGCTCATCTTCCAGATCACTGATTCTGTCTTCGGCTGTAGTCATTCTACTGTTGAGGGCTTCTAGTGATATTTTTATTTCATCTACCGATTGCTTTATTTGTGAGACTTCGGTTCGAAGGTTTGAAATTTCTGCTCTCATTTCTGCTCTCATTTCTTCCTGTATTTTCTTGGTAGACCGTTCCAGCGCTTGATTCATCTCCTCCCTTAATTTATTGGATGTCTGTTCCATATTTGCTTGGAGTAGGTCGACTCTCCTCCATATTTCCTCTCTGAATTGTTTATCTGAGAGGTCGTAGATGTTGGGAGCCTCTTTTGAGGTTTCTAGTATCTTTTCTTCTCCCTCTCTTCGTGGAGGGGATTTTTGCTGCTTCTTCATATTGTTATGGAAGTATAGGATTGGAACTTTGTAGGTGTTTATTCCTCCTACCTCTTGCTGACAGAAGGAGGGGCTCTGTTTGTGCTATTTCTGATGGCAGCTTTATTCCTACTCTAGAAGTCTTCCTTACACTCAGCCTTTTCTTTGTGATTGATGTTGGGGCCTTAATGAAGACTTAAGGCTAAGTTGTCTTTACAAAAGCTTTGCTAAGCTTCTCTTATTCACTGATAATTTTTCTAAACTTAGAGCTAATAGGCTAGGTCGCATAAGTGTATGAGATGTGTTAAACCGATTTTCAAAGCAAGAAGACCATACCTAATGTGCTAAGGTAGGAGATAATAACTGCGGCCGCGTTAGCGGCGGCCGCTCTGGCAGGAGGCCACGCCCCTTTTTAGACCACGCCCCTTTCAGGCCACGCCCCCGTTTCTTCCTAGCAGGGGCTCCTGGGACAATGGTCCCAGGAAAGCCGGGGCGGTGGGACGCGGGAAGTGGCGGCGGCAAGGGTCCCAAGTCCCGGCGGCCGCGTGGGAACCAGGGGCGCACTCGGGAGGCGTGGCTGGGAGTCTCCTGATTACCTGGGAAAAGGCCGGGTTGGAGGGAGCCGGGCGGACGGGAAAGCCGGGGCGGTGGGACGCGGGAAGTGGCGGCGGCAAGGGTCAATTGATACATTTTAAAAACAACCAAAGAAGTTGTTTTTATCTCTGAGTACAGCAGAGATAAAAATCTGGAAAACTTTGTCAAACAATTGAGCAGTGAAGTGGTGTTTTAGAATCTTGGTTTTCTAAAGTTTTTATTTGGGCATCCATTTTCCCCCAGACTCATTCAGATGAGTTTATACTTATATTCAAACACACACCAAATACTCACAAGACACCTAAGAGAGTGATTATAATATGTAAATTGTCTGGGACTATGGAATTGTATGTTGCTTGTTAGGACCAGCCTGTGTCAGAGCTAGGTGGGAGATAGCCAGGAGGTGAAATTTATAGTATGATTAGTGTGGCATGTAATGCAATTCAGAGATGACCACTAGACTAGAGCTGTTACCGACTGGATTCCACGGGCTGTCAAAATACCACGTGGCTGCCCACCAATGAGATGGTCAGACTTCTTCATCAAAACCCTGAGTGAACGATTTGAGGCTCTTCCTGTTCCTGGAGCAAGCAGATATCATTGGGCTACACTAGCACTCAACAGGGACAAATGGAGACATTACTGGAGCACGCTCGAGCAAATTGAAGATCAATGGGATGACAAGTGATACAGGTGATTAATGTGGCACACCAAGTCTGTTGGACTCAGGAATCTAAAGAAATTTTGAACAAAGTCTGGGCATCATATCAAAGTGAAGAAAAGAAAGGTGAAAGGTTCCCCTCTTTCAGGCACTAGAAGACAAATTTGATGCAAAAACTATTCAGGCAGAGAGGCAGGGTGAGGGAGGAGAGAACATCAAGATCCAAGATTCCAATAAAGCCAGAGGAAACACACTTAGAAGTCAGTTACGACCAGCAGGCTTGACAAAGTTCTCTGGCCTCAGTACAAACACTGTAAATTGGCAGTCCTCAGGCTGAATTTGGCCTGAAGAAATATGTTGTTTGGTCTGCACTTGCTGTCTTTGAAACTTTTTTAGACCTTTGCATTTGAATGTCATGAGCTAGGAATAATGCTGGCTGCAGCAGGTAATGTTCTAAGTGCTTTGCATATTTGAATCCATTTAATTCTCATAAGAACATTTGTTGGGTGCTTACAATATGCCAAGCACTATTCCAAGCACATTATGTGTATTGACTCAAAAATGCTTTTAGCAATCCTATCCCCATATTACCTTAGAGAAAATGCAGGCAAAGAGACTTGAGTCTTTGCCTGAAGTCGCACAGGTAATAAATAGCAGAACCAGGATTTCGATGTGGGTCATTAAGCACAAAGCTGCAGCTGTCTCGGCAGCCCAGTCTCACGAGCAGCCAAATCTGTATTGCTATTTCCTGACTGGCCCTGTGAAGTGGTGAGGGATGTCACCTCAAGGCTGCACGGTGATGAGCTGAAAATTACTGATATGAGAATGACCTGTTCAGACTAGCCTGGTTTTAAGCAGCTTTCTTAGTCAGAGAAATTCCCAGGGTGAGGCAGAGACCAGTATCTTCAAGACACTAGTGATTGCAGGTGGTAAAGAGACTTGGTTTTTTTTTTTTTTTTTTTTTTTTTTTGCTTTTTGGGTCACACCCAGAAATGCACAGGGGTTACTCCTGGCTCTGCACTCAGGAATTACTCCTGGAGATGCTCAGGGAACCATATGGGATGCTGGGAATCAAACCCGGATCGGCCCCGTGCAAGGCAAAAGCCCTACCCGCTGTGCTATCGCTCCAGCCCCAAGAAGAGACACTTTTTTATCACTGCAAGTATGACACTTCACAGTTCAACGGTCACCAATTTACTTGACTCTCCAAATGCTGAAATATTTGGGACTAGGAATACTCTCCCATTGTATAACACATGCCACACATGTGTGAAATCCTGGGTTCAATCCCTAGGACCACTGTGTATGCGGTGTGTGTGTGTTTGTGTGTGTGTGTGTTTGTGTTTGTTTGCTTGTGGGTCACACCTGTGATGCTTGGGGATTACTCCTGGCTCTGAACTCAGGAGTCATTCCTAGTGGAGCTCATGGGACCATATGGGATGCGGGATCAAACCCGGGTTGACAAGGCTAACAACCTATTTGCTGTACTATTGCTCCAGCCCCCAAATACATTTTTAATTAAAAATGTTTATCCACCAAAGTTATGTAATAGCCAAGAAATACATAAAAACATGGCTACCGAGGGGTAGGTGGGCAGCGGAGAATAACAAATGTAGGTGAAGATGTGGAGAAATTGAAACCCTTGTATTTCATTATTAGGAATATAAAATGTTAGAGTAATAGAAAGCAGTTTGTAAAATCCTCAAGAGCTCAAAATAGTATTATCATATGACCCAGCAATTCACCTTCTACCCCAAAAACTGGAAACAGGAAATCAAACATATATACCTATGAATCTGCCAATATTCAGATCAGCGTTATTCACAATAATCAAAAAAGGAACAAGATAAGTGTCCAATAATACATCACTGTTTCACTGTCATCTCGTTGTTCATCGGTTTGCTCGAGCGGGCACCAGTAACATCTCCATTGTGAGACTTGTTGTTACTGTTTTTGGCATATCGAATATGCCATAGGGAGCTTGCCAGGCTCTGCTGTGTGGATGTGATACTCTTGGTAGCTTGCTGGGCTCTCCGAGAAGGGGTGGAGGAATCGAACCTGGATTAGCTGCGTGCAAGGCAAACGCCCTACCTGCGGTGCTATTTCTCCAGTCCCCCAATAATACATAGAGGTAACAAAATATGATATTGTTACATGGAAACTGAAATTTATTCAGTTCTATGAAGAAATATAATTCTGAAACTTATTATTAGAAATTGAAGTTCAGTGGCCTGAGAGATGAAACGGGAGTTAAGATGCTTGTCTTGCATCCCACTGATCCCAATTCAAATTCGCAAAACCGTGTATGGTTTTCCCAAGCACTACCAGAGGTGACTCCTGAGCACAGAGCCAGGAGTAGGCCCTGAATACCACAGGTGTCACCCATCAACCAAAACAAAATAATAGAAATAAAATAGTTCACAGGCCAGAGCAATATTACAGTGGGGCGTTTGCCTTACACCCAGCCAAACTGGGTTTGATCTCCAGCATCTTGTATGGTTCCCTGAGAAGTGCCAGGAGTAACTCCTCAGCGCAGGATCAGGAGTAATCCCTGAGCATTATTGGATATAACCCAACAACAACAAAAATAAAAACTAAAACAAAACAAAATGAGGTTCAGACTCCAAGGAAATCTAACTTTCGACTGAAGCCAGTCGCATGTCATTATAATGTATTTTTAATACACATTTTATTTTACTTTTCCCCTCTCTTTTGTGTTGTTTCAGTTATTGTCACACTTCATTGTGGTGTAGGGGTGTAGGTGCATTTAAGTAAGTTTCCTGGGATAGGAGATTGCACCCAGTATGTGAGTCAGGGCTAGGGATCAAACCTCTGCTTGCAAGGGATCTGTTCTATGTGGAGCTCTCTTACAGTCCAATTTTTTTAGGCAAATTCATATTATAAGAATGTTTGAATATAAGCATATAAAAATTGAAAGTAAAATTGAGGGAGAGGCAAATCGCCTATGGTAATTGTTGGAAGACTAGCTGGAAAAGAAACAGTGTGGAATTATAGAAATTTCCTTGCTGTATTAATTCTTCTGGAAGGGGACAGACTATTTTTTCCAGGGGAGCCATCGGGAATTACTGACCTGAAATTCAAAATTTTTAGTTTTAAACTTCAAAAAGTTTAGTTTAGGGGAGCCTGGGAATAGCTCAGTAATAAAGCACCTCCCTCCTATGCACAGGACAGCAAGTTCGATTCCCAGCATGGCCCCATATGCACCAAGGTTGGTTCTCAGCATAATCAGCACAATCATGTGATGTGATCCCCTATCACCACCACAACAAAAATGGATGAGAAAAGGATTTTTTAAAAAAAAGATATTTGCTGTAGTTTGATGGATGGAAGATGTGAGAACAGAAAGAAAAATGAAGTGGGAAGAAAATTGTTTCTATTCAGGGCTAAAACTTATTTCCTTTAAAGTCTCACTTATTATTCACCCACACAGGGTCATGTAACTGAATGTTGGGTTATGAAAATTTTATTTTAAAATAAACTCAGTACTTATCAAGAAAAAAGAAGTTTAGTTTAAACTCTGATTGGCTTAATTCAGCTTTGATATTTATAGTATCTTCTAAGGGTGTAATCAAGACCACCTATTAATTTTAATTTGAGTGATCCATTGGCACAGTTGCGTTTCTATCTATCCTTGCCTCTTGAACTACTATTTACCAGTGTAAATAATGTTAACAAGTTGCATTAAATTGAGAGCGATTACACTTCATTTCAGACACAGTTCCCTATTAGTTAAGATCATTATAATATTCACTTGTATCAGTTGTATCACTTGTCATTCTGTTGCTCATCAATTTGTTCGAGCGAGCACCAGTAACATCTCCATTCGTCCCTGTCTTGTGCTAGTGTAGCCCAATGGCTTCTGCTCGCTCCAGAAACACGAAGAGTAACAAAAATGGGCCTCATTCCCCTGGCCCATTGTAATATTAATACATATAGCAACTACAGTACAAATGACCCTTAAAGACACTGTGGCAAATCATGCAGAAGAAGACAAATATTTTAATGATTTTTTAATGAAGGAATTATATTCCTTCATAAAACTGAATAAATTTCAGTTTCCATGTAACAATAGCATATTTTGTTACCTCTTTATGGGAAAGATATTTTCTATTTACATGACTGGAGCTATAGCACAGTGGGTAGGGCGTTTGCCTTGCATGCGGCGGATTCATCCGCCCCTCTCGGAGAGCCAGGCAAGCTAGCGAAAGTATCCTGCGTGGCACCCCTGGCATATTCGATATGCCAAAAACAGTAACAACATGTCTCACGATGGAGACGTTACTGGTGCCCACTCGAGCAAATCATGAGCAATGGAATGACAGTGATACAGTGATTTACATGACTAAAATCAAAGTAAGTTGAATAGAAGCTATTAGGAATAGGAGATGGGAAACAGAGAAAGATATTTGCTTTATAATATAGTGGGATTTCTGTTTGAGATGATGATAAGTTTTGGGAAAGACTGGTGGTAATGGTTGGTACAACATTGTATATATTGTGAGTATTTATACAATATTTATGCGAGTGAATTGACACTTAATTTTAGTTATAATGACACATTTTATGTTATGTATATTTTACATAATATAATAAAAAATGCATTAAGCCTCAAAGAAGAAATACAGCTATACAGAAAATCTATGTCCATTCAAAATTCACTATTAAAGTTGGAAAAAGAACAGAGAAACAGGGAGAAGAAAATATAACCAGTGAGTCAAAGTATACAAAAATAAATAGCTAATAAATGTTCATCAAAATTGTAAGCCTTACAAAGACTAAAGAGTGTTTTTCTTTTTTGAGAAAAAATAAAAATTAAAATTCTTTCCAGAAAGAATTAAGTTCTCTACTATTCAATTATATACTTTTCCATAAATAAAATTGATATGACAGGCCTGTATCACTTGTATCACTTGTCAACACGTTGCTCATCGATTTGCTCGACCGGGTGCCAGTAACGTCTCTATTCATTCCTGTCCCGTGCTAGTGTAGCCCAATGATGTCTGCTTGCTCCAGAAACACGAAGAGCCTCAAACCATTCAGGGTCTTGACAAAGAAATCTGACCATCTCGTAGGTGGGCAGTCAGTCGTTCGTTTGGCGTCCTGTGGAATCCAGTTGGCAGCAGCTCTAGTCCAGCAGTCATCTCTAAATCGCATTATGTGTCCAGTCCATCTGATTTTTGATGCCTTGGCAAACAAGGCAATGTCCCTGATCCTCGATTGTCGGTGGAGGTTGAAACTCCAGATTCCTTCTCTCGGGCTGGAGTGATAGCACAGTGGGTAGGGCGTTTGCCTTGCACTCGGCCTACCCGGGTTCGATTCCCAGCATCCCATATGGTCCCCCGAGCACTGCCAGGAATAATTCCTGAGTGCAGAGCCAGGAGTCAGCCCCGAGCATTGCCGGGTGTGACATAAAAAACGAAAACAAAACAAAAAAATTCCTTCTCTCACTTGAGTGAAATGTGATATTCCAAGCATGCTTTTTCAATTCCTCTTTGAGAGACCCAAATAGCATTAATTAATGACAGGCTAATAAAACAGATATCCAAAATCTCAACTACCAAAAGGGTAGGGAAGTCAAAATGTCCTTTTTCACATGGATATAGTGCAGAAGAGAGGCCCTAAATTTTAATTATAGCCAAGTCTATCAGTACCTATAATGTCCTTGAAAGTTTTCAGTTTATTTCTAAAAGAATAGCACAAACAAATTTTAAAGGTAAATCTGTTGTAAAACTATTCCTTAGAGACTAACATATTTTAAATAAAGTGACCTGAAACCTCCACAGATGCAAAGGAAGGTCACAGGATTGCAATTACTCTGCAGTTCCGTCTCTTCAAATGGGCCATTTTAAATTCCTCCAAACCTTTAACTTGGCGCACATTATGATAACAAAGGCCAGAGAGCCATAACTGCATAAAAATATTGGTTTACAGAAGAGGCTAGATTCAACCCCAGATATGCTAGTAAGTCACTGTGATGTTGGGCAAGCCAGGCAGTCTCTCTAAGCAACAACTTACTAAATATAATATAGAGATTGAACAAAATAGCCCCTGGAGTCTCTTTAGCACACCCTTTGTTCCAACTTTTTTTGGAGGGGGTGAGGGTGGGGAACATCTCTTTTGCTTCTCTTTTCCAAATGTGTCAACGTCCAAATTGAAAACTGCAGTTTCATAAGCATCTCATAAAAATGCGGCGGATTTTTATGATCTATTGATTTGGTCACTTGAAACTATTCACTTCTTATCTCTCAGATAAGTCTCAGTTCATGTCCAAAGACAATTCAAGAAAAATCTTTCCAGTAAACTTATTTGTACTTATAACTTTAATACTTCAAGGACAAAAGCCTATCTAATTTAATTTGCTTCTAAAATTTTTCAAATTCCCCTTCTACAAATACTAAGAATAATATTATTTTGTAACTCAATTTTCCCAGAAAGCAATGCATGGGCGATTCCTCCACCCCTCTCAGAGAGCCCAGCAAGCCACTGAGAGTATCTCGCCCGCATGGCAGAGCCTGGCAAACTACCCGTGGCATATTCGATATGCCAAAAACAGTAACAGGGGTTGGCGCAATAGCACAGTGGATAAGGTGTTTGCCTTGCATGCGGCGGACCCGGATTCGATTCCCAGCATCCCATATGGCCCCCTGAGCACCGCCAGGAGTAATTCCTGAGCGCAGAGCCAGGAGTAACCCCTGGGCATTGCCAAGTGTGACCCAAAAAGAAAAAAAAATCCAAAAACAGTAACAAGTCTCACAATGGAGACGTTACTGGTGCCCGCTCAAGCACATTGATGAGTAACAGGATGATAGTGATGCAGTGATTACAGCTAGAAGGTGACATGTAGAGTGTTACATGAATGTAGATTTGGTATGAATGATTTTGCACCAGCTGCTCTTCTTTGTCTATTGGCTTAATGGCTGGCTAATCAAAATATATTTCAGAGATACTCTCTCTCCTAACATCTATTATTTGATAATTAATTCGTGTCTGTTTCAAATTGTTCCATTTGGGAAAATCTAGTTCTATCAACAACAGCTTGAGAACAGAATCAAGAGCAGAAAAGGGGAAGAAAGAAATCTTGAAAATGAAAGTAATCTAGAGCCCAGGAGATGTCTCAGTGGGCTGGAGTAAGTGCTTTACATGCAGGAATCCTTAGTCTGTTCCCTGGCACCACGTGGTCCTCAAGCATCTGTAGTCCAAAAATGAACTGAAAATATTATGAGCCAGAGGGACACTACAGAGTTTAGGTGTTTGCCTTTCATATGCCAAAGCCAGTTCAATCCCTGGCACCAAATATGATCCCTCAAGCACCAACAAGCATGATACTTAAGCACAGAGTCAGGAGTAAGCTGTGAGCATAGACAGATGTGGCCCCAAAACAAACAAAATAATTAAAGTGCTCTTTACCCAATTCAGTAAGGAAGCTCAATGTGCAGTCTATACTTAGTATAATATCATATTGATATTATAATTTTATGATATCACTACATTGCACATTGTGTTATTAATTAATAATTAATTATTAAATTTAAATAAAATTAATGGTTAATATTATGCTGGTGTTACTAGAAGATAGTCTAATAGTTTCCTAATATTAATTGCTCTAATTTAGTCAGGCACGCGTTATCAAAACACCATAGTTGACCTTTCTTTCCACTGTTACAACCACAACTTCTGTCTGTACTATTTCAAATGTTATATGACCATATTATTACTTGTCTGAATCTGACACATGCCTAGTAGATTGTGTTTTATTTAGGATTTTCTTAGTCTAAGTGAGAATTTTATTTTGAAGTTTTAAAAAGCAGAAAGATCCCTGTTTCACCAATCACCACAGTACTAACATGTTTTATATGAAATTTTTAAGTTATAATACATTTTACATAATGAAGATCTCAAAGCTAGATCTATGAAAATAACATATATGAGCTAATCAGGGCCCAAACCAGAACAGAACCTAAAAGGCAAAATAAAACCCATTTATTCAATTCATTTATTTATTCATTAGACTCAGCAGCTTCTCTCGGCAACTATTTCTAGGTATCTAGGTATTGTGGAAGCTTTGTGTTTTTTTTGTTTTTTTGGGGGGGGTTTGGGTTGGTTTTTCTTTTCTTTCTTTCTTTTTTTTTTTTTTTTTTCTCTTTGGGTCACACCGGGCATTGCACAGGTATTACTCCTGGCGGTGCTCGGGGGATGGGATGCTGGGAATTGAACCCAGGTTGGCCGAGTGCAAGGCAAATGCCCTACCCACTGTGCTATCACTCCAGCCCCTTATGGAGACTTTGTAAAGTTTACAATCAAAACAGCTGTGGCATAGCATGTGGAAAAGCGCTACTGGGAAGGCAAAAGATGTTCTTTGAAAATTCTATTATGCAGGTTTGAAGTGGGATAATAGCTTCTTTCAAGGAAGGGCCAGAGTAGGCTTTTTGATGTATGGGGTGGGAGAGAGAGTACAGCAAGTAAGGCATTTGCCTTGCATATAACCTGACCCTATCCCATATAGTCCCCTGAGCATTAAAGAAGTGATTCCCAAGTGCAGATCCTGGAGTAAGCCCTGAGCAGTACCAGGTCTGACACCCCCCCAACCCTCCCCACACACACACAAACACACAAAGACCTTTGATGTAAAGGCCAGACAATTGAACACACTGGCAAAGTGTCCTTCCAAAGTGATACTAATGTAGTCCCCCCAAGTAATCAGACATCTTTTTCTCAGTATGCCAGAATAAGGTTCTTCAAAAAATGTCATGCTAGTAAAGGTCAACAGAAACCCTCTGGACCACTAGAGACCTTTCACGGCACTTAAAGAATGCAGTTTATGCTGGTGGGAATGCCGGCTAGTTCAGCCCATTTGGAAAACAGTATGGACGACTCTCAGAAAACTAGAGGTTGAGCTCCCATTTGACCCAGCAATACCACTGCTGGGAATATATCCCAGAGAGGCAAAAAAGTACAATCGAAACAACATCTGCACATCTATGTTCATCGCAGCACTGTTTACAATAGCCAGAATCTGGAAAAAACCCGAATGCCCCAAAACAGATGACTGGTTGAGGAAACTTTGGTACATCTATACAATGGAATACTATGCAGCTGTTAGAAAAAAGGAAGTCAAGAATTTTGTAGTTAAGTGGATGGGCATGAAAAGTTTCATGCTGAGTGAAATGAGTCAGAAAGAGAGAGACAGACATAGAAAGACTGCACTCATCTATGGTATATAGAATATCAGAGTGGGAGACTAATACCCAAGAACTGTAGAAATAAGTACCAGGAGGTTGACCCCATGGCTTCGCGGCTGGCCTCACGTTCCGGGGAAAGGGCAACTCAGAGAAGCGATCACCAACTACATTGTAGTTGAAGGCCATGTGGGGGAAGGGAGTTGCGGGCTGAATGAGGGCTAGAGACTGAGCACAGCGGCCACTCAACACCTTTATTGCAAACCACAACAGCTAATTAGAGAGAGAGAACAGAAGGGAATGCCTTGCCACAGTGGCAGGGTGGGGTGGGGGGGAGATGGGATTGGGGAGGGTGGGAGGGACGCCGGGTTTACGGGTGGTGGAGAATGGGCACTGGTGAAGGGATGGGTTCCCGAACTTTGTATGAGGGAAGTATAAGCACAAAAGTGTATAAATCTGTAACTGTACCCTCACGGTGATTCTCTAATTAAAAATAAATAAATTATAAAAAAAATTAAAAAAAAGAATGCAGTTTATTCTAAGCTGACAGCAACAAAGACCCAACGGGCTGAGAAGTGACTCTTTTCCCCACTGTGTTCCTTTTTCTTTCTGTTAATCAGTCACTGCTCATTTTTGTGATGACCCAAAAAAATGTAGTTCGAGATGTATCATCCTGAAATAGGTTTATCAGGGACCATGAGTGTTCTGTCACTGTATGACTGTGGACTCCCTGTCCAAGAAATGAAAACTTTCACTTTTTTTAAATGCTTTTTGGGTCACACCCAGCAAAGCAAAGGGGTTACTCCTGGCTCTACACTCAGGAATCATTCCTGATGGTGCTCGGGGGACCATATATGGGATGCTGGGAATCAAACCCAGTTTGCCACATGCAAGGCAAACACCCTACCTGCTGTACTATCACTAGAGCCTCAGAAATTTTTCATCCTTAATAAGGTGATAAAACAAATTGATAATTGTTCAATATTAATTGATTAAATAAATAATAAGGTTTGGCCTTCCCGTCCTTATCATGTTAGGTCCTCCTTCTCCCTCCTTGATGCCCCAGTCCCTTAGCACAGGATATATAAGCCACCCCATTTATATTGTTTTATTTTATTTACTTACGTTTTTATTTTTATTTTTTTAATTTTTTCCTTTTTTTCTTTTTTTTTTGCTTTTTGGGTCATACTCAGCGATGCACAGGGGTTACTCCTGGCTCTGCACTCAGGAATTACTCCTGGCGGTAATTCCTCAGACGACCATATAGGATGCTGGGAATCGAACCTGGGTCATCCGAGTTCAAGGAGTTCACCCTACCTGCTGTGCTATCACTCCAGCCCCTTATTTTTTTTTAAACTGAGTCATCGTGAGTTACAAAGCTGTTCATGATCAGGTTTCAGTCATACAGTGACAGAACACTCATCCTTCGACCAGTGTCCATTTCCCACTACCAATAGCCCCTGTTTCCCTCCCGCCACCTCCCTCTCCCAGCCTACCAGTATGAATAATTTTAAATTCACCCATTTTACTTTAATTTTTACAGTCAAATAAATTCTCCACAAGTATGTTATTAAATTTTGACTTTTCTTCCTAACAGTCTCTCTGATGTCAATTAGTCTGTTCAACTTCAAGGGAGAGCCAGAGGAGATGGAAAATTTCCCCCCACCTTACCCTCACACCAACAAAAATATATGAGTACAGGGAAAGTTTATACAAGAGAGACAGGACCTCTGGATATATATAGTCCACCCTTCAGCTCTTTGGCTTTGACATACCATGGAAGTCTAGAAATTGAAAAATGGGGACACTTCATAGAAGTCATTTCTAGTATAAAGAAGAACAGAAAGGCAAGACAGAAATCTGCAATGAAATCAATCTTTCTTCAGCCTAAACTAGCAGAGGATGATATGTTTTAAGAGCCTATTTCAGAAGCATGAAGAAGGTAAAACACAAACAACCCTAAACTAAAATTAAAAAGAACAAGGGGACAGAGAGACAATATAGTAGGTAAGGCTCTTGTCTTGCACACAAGACTGGGGTTCAATCAATGGTCCCCAAAGCACCACCAGAGGTACTTTCAGAGTGCAGAGCTTTGAACATCTCCAGATGTGGCCAAAACCACAAGAAAATCAAAATAAATGATTTAAGTTTAAGAGGTAGGAAAGTAAGGCATATAAAATGAGAAAATTCTGGTTATCACTGTAGAAAGAGATACATACAGAAAACAAAATCAAAACAGCACCAGTAGGGGCTGGAGCAATAGCACAGTGGGTAGGGCATTTGCCTTGCACACAGCTGACCCAGGTTCGGTTCCCAGCATCCCATATGGTCCCCTGAGCACCGCCAGGAGTAACTCCTGAGTGCAAAGCCAGAAGGTAATCCCTGTGCATTGCCGGGTGTGACCCAAAAAGCAAAAAGAAAAAAAAAAAAAAAGCACCAGTAACCAAGAGATTAAATAGCCAGAGGCATTTAACTGATGGCCAGAAGTAGATTTCCAAGTCTAGTATAGTAGGTTATAGCTGAGCACACAGACTCATTCATCATCAAAGACTAGAAAAGGCTCATCAACTCGGTTGGAGATCAAGGTTTTCCTTTAGAATTTACAAGCTACTTTCATGAAAATTCAACAACAGTGTTCCTTCTCTGGCCAGATCTATGAATGTTTCATAGAAATCAAGCAGAAAAAAGGAACTTCAACAACTTCATTGAATGGCTCAATATTCAGCTTCGAGAACCTCTAAGTACAGAAATCACACATTTAAGAAAGACAAGCGAGGGACTGGAGAGAGAGAACAGAGAATAGGGTGCTTGCTTTGTGTGTGGTTACCTGGCTTTTATCCCTCATCTCAGAGGGTCCCCATAGCACCACCAGGAGTAATTCCTGAACGCAAAGCCAGGAGTAACCTATGAACATCATCAGAGTGGGCCAAAAAAGAAAAAAGAAAAAAAGAAAGGAAGACTAAAAAAAGTTGTAAATAAAAGCACTCAACAATTGACTACTTGTATTAGAAATAGATAGAAAAGCTGAAAGAATACAGAGCAGTCAGAAGTCAGGGCTGGAGCGATAACACAGCAGGTAGGGCATTTGCTTTGCACACGGCCGTCCCAGGTTCAATTCCCAGCATCCTATATGGTCCCTGAGCACCGCCAGGAGTAATTCCTGAGTGCAAAACCAGGAGTAACCCCTGAGCATTGCCAGATGTGACCCAAAAAGAAAAAGAAAAAAAAGAGAAGTCAGAAGTCCCAGAGTCCAAGAACTAACAATGTAAGAGAAGACAAAGCTCTAGACCCTGCACAGTTAGCTGATTCTACTGTCCATCCCACCTCATCCCAAGAACTCAGCGATGCTTAGCTAGTGCAGCAAATGAATCATCTAATATAGAAAGCTAATGACCACCATCTCCACAGAACATAATCCCTTCACTGAGAGTACCTCTTTGACACAATTCTTTTTTTTTTTATTTTTGTCATCTGGACTTTATTGATCTAATAAAATTACATTAAGGATTGAAATGAATTATACATTATTGTGCTCATGTTTCCCCCATACAAAGTTCGAGAACCCATCCCTTCACCAGTGCCCATTCACTACCACCAGTAAACCCAGCATCTCTCCCACCCTCCCCAGTCCCGTCTCCCCGCCCCACCCCACACTGCCACTATGGCAGGGTATTCCCTTTTGTTCTCTCTCTCTGATTAGGTGTTGTGGTTTGCAATAAAGGTGTTGAGTGGCCATTGTGTTCAGTCTCTAGTCTACATTCGGCATGCATCACCCTTCCCCCACATGACCTCGACCACATTTTCTTTGACACAATTCTTTTCTCACCTGGGTTTCGAACATCATCCTAAACCTTTGTCATAATCTGTCACTGTCACTGTCATCCCGTTGCTCATCAATTTGTTCGAGCGGGCACCAGTAACGTCTCTCATTGAGAGACTTATTGTTACTGTTTTTGGCATATCCAATACGCACGGGTAGCTTGCCAGGCTCTGCCGCATGGGCTCGATACTCTCGGTAGCTTGCCGGGCTCTCCGAGAGGGGCGGAGGAATCGAACTCGGATCAGCCTCGTGAAAGGTTAGCCCAACCGCTGTGCTATCGCTCCAGCCCCCTTGTCATAATATAATTTTCAAAAGTTAAAAACATAATTCCTATGCAGATATAAAATAAACATGTGGGGCTGAAGCAATAGCACAGCAGGTAGAGTGCTTACCTTGCAGTCAGCTGACTCAGACCAACACCAGGCACCCATCATGATTTCTCAAGCCCACCACGATGAGTCTTGAGTTCAGAGCCAGAAAAAGCCCTTAGCACCACCAGGTGTGGCCCTAAAACAAAAACAAATAATAAGGGCAAAATAAATATGTCTGAGCTGTTATTCAGCTCACTAAGTTCACAAAATCGTCATGTTCCTTCAAAAAGCATTTTTAGTACCTAAATTTTCATAAGAATTTGAGGGAAGGATAGAACAATATTACTAAGTTAAATGCAAAACTGACTAATAAAACTACAGAGCAATACACATAACCTTTAGAGTTATCTTTTTTATTGAACATATTTATTTACCAAATCTGCACATGAACATTTTCTTTACTGTTTCTCATTAATTAATAACAATAAGATGATTGAACAAAGTATATGCTCCAATTTAAGTACCGCATGAATGGACCCACTACAGCATATCTGTCTGTGCCATTAAAAGAACATATTTCATGTCTTTTCCCTTCAAGTTTTAAATAATGTTTCTTAAATACCTGATGTCTAGTTTTATAATAGAAGGTAGGCAACCTAAATCAATGAGGCTAGAGACACTCTTCCCCCAAATTTTAAAAATCTGAACTACATTGTAAAATGCTCATTTTTAAATTATTGATAAAATGCTCATTTTTGTCTTAACTGAATAACAAAAAGAGAAGAAAGAGGAAAGAGGCTTTATTTAAAAGTCCACTCAAGTGCAATCAGAAACAACCAACTCTGCTAACCTTGGCCATCTGCTGCTCTGTCAGATTCGCTTGCTGACAATGTCACTCTGATGTAGAGCATTCAGAAGGGAGAAAGTTTGTTCTCTCTCTCTCTCTCTCTCTCTCTCTCTCTCTCTCTCTCTGTCTCTCTCTCTCTCCTATCTCTCTCTCTCTCTCTCTCTGAGCCAGATGAACAGCCAGAGTATATATCTCTGAAACAGAATTGCTAGATTCAAAAATTGAATACATCCCCTGCAGAAGTAGCAGTTGTTCCCCTGGTACAGAGTATAAAGAATACCCTTTGAATGTGGAATGAAAACGAGCTTCAAGTTGAAAGAGGCCTAGGAAGGTGATGTTGGTACATCCAGCCCAACACAGTTATCTGTCATCCCTCAACCATAGCCCAGAGAGCAGAACCCAGCATTGTACAGTGTCATCAAAACCCAGATACTTTCCTCACTTGATCTTAACTTTTGTACCCAATTTCTTGTGTTTTTTTGATTTACTGTTAAAGATGAGCAAAGAATTAGCAAAAGACATTATCTTAGAAAGACTGATATGAAAGTTGTTTCAAAAAAATTAAACAGCAACAAAGTTATATCTTTGAAACAAAGTTGAGACAAGTGTCAAGGAAATTGACTAGTTATATGAAATAAAATAATATGAATATTTGGTAGTTCAAATAAGTTTTACCCAAAAATTTGCCTCGCACCCATTAGCTTTTTGTTAGTTTATTTGTTTTTTGTTTTGGGACTACTCCCCCGCATAGTCCTCAGGGATTACTCTTCATTCTGTGCTCAGGGGTCACTCCAGTCAGTGCTCGGGAGCTTAAGTATGTATATGTGGTGCTTGGAATCCAAGTCAGAAATTCAGGTGTTCATATATGGTGCTAGGGAGTCAAACCAGGGTTGGCTGCATCAAGGCAAGACACTTAACCCTTTTATTTCCTCTCCAGCCTCATCTCTTGTGCTGGGTTGAATAGTAAGAGTTTGAATGGTACTTCTGTCCTCTTAAATGTATGAGTAAAAACCACAATGAGTCACCAGTCATACATGAAGATAATTATGATAAAAATTGAAAGTGACAACTGATGGTGAGTATTTGGGGAAACTGGAATCTTTATAACTTCTGGCCATAATATATTTTTTGAATGGTTTAGTTGCTATGA
Source organism: Sorex araneus (assembly GCF_027595985.1). Classification (NCBI taxonomy): domain Eukaryota; kingdom Metazoa; phylum Chordata; class Mammalia; order Eulipotyphla; family Soricidae; genus Sorex; species Sorex araneus. The sequence goes on along the minus strand of NC_073306.1, from coordinate 104,633,817 downwards.
AAAAAGGTAACTTCCCAAAAATATAAGCAAAATTATTATATCAACTCAACTTCTAAGAATATTCAAAGTTTAAAAATAGATACTCAAATATTTGTATGTATTTGATCATAGCAGCATTATTCACAATAGCCAAATCAAGTGTTTATCAACATCACTGTATGACTGTCATCCCATTGTTCAAGCAGGCGCCTGTAACATCTCCATTCATTCCTGTCACATGCTAGCATAAGTGTACTGGGGGCTCTTTCAGGGTCAGAGGAATGAGGACCATCATTGTTACTATTTTTGGCATATTGAGAACACCATGGGTAGCTTGCCAGGCTCTGCTATGCCTGATATATATCAACATATAAATAAATTTAAATATAAGCACACAAGTAAATAAATTATGTTAATTCAATAATAATTACCTACAAAAATTTATGTATGCTGTGCTTTGGGTGACCTTCAAAAACATTATGCTAAGTGAAAGAAGCAAGACACAAAAGGTCACAGTATGATTCCATTTAAATAAAATATCTGAAAAAGATAAATTCATGAGACTAAAAGTAAAATTCCTTGCAGTTATCAGGGGCTAAGGGAAAAAGGCAGTAAGGATATGGATATGGAGTTTTATTGGAGGGTGATAGAGTTCTTTTAGAACTAGATAAAGGTGTTGTTGTACAACATTATGAAAATATTATGAATGTACCATATGTCACCAAGTTGTACACTTCAAAAAGATTATTTTGATGTACTTTAAGTTCCTCCATAATCAAAATAACGAGGACAAGAAGTAATAATAATAGCATAGATTCCAAACAGCAAAGACCATGTATGAGTTTTATGTATAAATGACAAGTGACATGCATAAATGACATGTATAGCAATGACCAGGTATAGCAAAGACCATGTATAAACAATGACCTTCAAAATATGAAAGATCCAGAACAAGCTAGAGTTTGGACAGAAGAGGGAGCCAGAAACACACAGACATATAGAATTTGCATGGGAAAAAAATAAAAAGAATTCTAAAAATGCATTGATTTTCTTCCAGACTCATGTTACCACTCTCCTTGGATGAATTATCGCCTCTAAAAATAAAAGCAAATAAGAAAAAAAAGAAATAATCCATCAATCCAAGAAATACTGAAGAGTTAACAACATGAAGGGTTGACCTCAGAGATCACTTAGTCTGACGACCCCTATTTTGTAGATGGGAAACTAAGACACGGAGAGATGAAACGCTTTTCCCAAGGTCACAAGGCAGAACTCATGCTGGCAGTAACGAAGGGTTGATTGGAGACTGTGCTTTCCATGATAGAAGTTCCAATTGTGTTCCCTGTGGTTTTGTTTTTTTCTCTCTTGAATCACATATGTAAAATGTTTCCAGGCCTGCAGCAAATCAGTATCACCTCCTCCTCAGCTTTTCAGCATTCACATCCAAGGAAAACTGGGATAAAATTAACATCCCTAGAGCAGCCTTAAATGGAAAAACCCCAAGCATGCAGCCCCACATTTGTTTGTGAAAAGTCAGCAGATACAAGCTGCGGAATCAGCCTTGTTCTTGTGGAGGCAAATGGGTGATTAAGAGACTGAAGGTAAGTGCAACTTCTGTCAATTTAGGGTCACCACATCCTTAGAGAGTCAAACCAAGGGGCCTGAACCTCTATCCCAGATGTTGTCTTCCAGATTGTTCCTTCCTATTCTTTTCACACTAAAAAGCTTAGTAAGCATTTTTCCTAAACAAAGACCATTTTCTCTCCTAAGACCAGCTGTCTAAATAACTTTTTTTCACCCAGTGCATATATGTCTCATGACTTCTTTTGAACTTGCTGGTCCATTCTCCTTCTTTCCTCTCCCTATACCAGTTACCAGAATGGGTCACTTCCTGTGGTGGCATCTTCAAAATACAAATCCTGGGGCTGGAGCGATAGCATAGAGAGTAGGGCGTTTGCCTTGCATGCCACAAACCCAGGTTCGAATCCTAGCATCCCATATGGTCCCCTGAGCACCACCAGGAGTAATTCCTGAGTGCAGAACTAGGAGAAACCCCTGTGCATTGCCAGGTGTGACCCAAAAAGCAAAAAAACAAAATGCAAATCCTACAAATCCTACAGCACGTACCATATACATATTTCAATTCAGGGTTAAATGTAGACAAGTGACAAACACAGCCAGAACTGAAGTTGACATTTTTACATTCTGAGCTATTATGTCTCTTCCCTGTCATTCTTTTTAATCCATCCAGTTCTATAGGGAGGTATTTTCTGTTTGTTTGAAAAAGGTAGATTTCCAGTGGGACAATGAGTAATTGTTTTGCATGAAAGAGAGGCAGTAGACCAAGTAAGCTTAGGAACCTCTGTTCTAGATGTATCTGTAACCCTTAGCAAAAGTCAGTAGACTTGGATTAAAGTGGATTGTCCTTAATGTGGGCCAGCAGGCCCCATTCAATTGACTGAATGTCTAAATAGAAACAAATTGACCTTCACTAAAGAGTAGGAATCCTCTCGTAAGATCGTAATCTCGTAAGATCGTAATACGTATATGGACTCAAACAACACCTTTTCCTAGATCTTCAGTCTAACAACCTACCCTGAAGATTTAAGGTATTTTTTTTCTTCACAGTCTTGGGAGCCAATACATTAAAATTAGTTCTCTATCTCTCTATCACTGTATCGCTGTATCACTGTCATCCCATTGCTCATCAATTTGCTCGAAGCGGGCACCAGTAACGTCTCCATTGTGAGACTTGTTGTTACTATTTATGTCATATTTAATACGCCAGGGGGAGCTTGCCAGGCTCTGCCCTTCGAGCAAGATATTCTGGATAGCTTGCTGGGCTCTCCAAGAGGGGTGGAGGAATCGAACCCGGGTCGGCCGCATGCAAGGCAAATGCCCTACTATCACTTTAGCCCTTTCCTTTTTAATATCCTTTTATAATCTTTTTAATAATTATGGTTTTAGTTTCACTATACACCTGTAGGTTCTTAGACAAAAAACCCATTCACAAAAACAAGTCTCCACTATGAGCAGTAAAAACAATACTTCTTTGTTTTCAGTGCAGTTTTCAGTCTTTACCTGAGGCTAAAAGCACATTCTTCTATAAACAGAAGAAGAAAAAGATAAAAAAAAAAAAAAACCAGTAACCACCACAACCATCTCTGTCAAAGTTGATGGACCAAGATTCTTGTTGACGCTTTTTTTACACCTATTGTTTTCTTATCAAGGAAGGAGGGACATAGAGTTGACATTACAATGTAGTGAATAGAGAATTGAAGAATCAAGAAGCCTAAATCTTCCAAAATATTTACATGCAGTCACTAATTAAATTGTAATTCGATTTCCTTCCTTTTGATTATACTAATGCTACACATTGAGAAGCTAAAATACCAACAGAAGTAAGTATAGTTGTTGAATGTTCTAAGAATCATCCTTCAATGAACACATTATTGACTCCATAAGTAGAATATGCTAGGATGTATTGAGATGGGGAAACAAAGTTAAGAAAGATAGCCTTGGGGCCGGAGCGATAGCACAGCGGGTAGGGCGTTTGCCTTGCACGCGGCCGACCCGGGTTTGATCCCCGGCATCCCATATGGTCCCCCAAGCACCGCCAGGAGTAGTTCCTGAGTGCAAAGCCAGAAGTAACCCCTGAGCATCGCTGGGTGTGACCCAAAAAGAAAAAAAAAAAAAAAGAAAGATAGCCTTGACTCCTGTCCTCAAATAAGGGGTCACCAGAGAGAATGCTAGTAAGTATCAAGCTATTACAGTACTGAGGGATGCCCGCTGGAAGAGAGTTTTGAGGGGGAAGCAGTTACATCCACCACAGTGGAGGATTAGAGGAGGCTTCCGGGAGGAAGTGTTATCTACACAAAGACTAGAAGAATGAATAAGACTTGGGAACACGGAGCTGGAGCCATAGGACAGTGGGTAAGGTGCTTGCCATGTACACAGTTGATGCTGGTTCAATTCCCTACATCCCATATGATCCCCCAAGCAGGCCAGAAATAAATCCTGAGTGCAGAGCCAGGAGAAACTCCTAAGCAATGCTGGGTGTGGCCCCAAGATAAACAAAAAGATTCAGGAACATGAAAGAGGAGGTACAGGGGGTGCCAAGATAGCTCAAAGGATTGAAACTTATGCCTTGATATCGGGAAGCCATATCCCAGGACTTCCAGGGATGGCCCTATTAACCTCCAGTGTACCAACTGTCAGGCCCCTACTGCTGAAACCTGGGGCCCCAGAGCATCACAGGAAAGGCACCACGAAACAAAGAAGGAAGTAGAGCAACTTCAAGAGAAGGATGGAAAAAACACTCCAGAAGGAACCACTCATGGCAAAGGGCGCATCTTCCACTTGACTGAGTGTACAGTCCCTCTTTGGAGTCCCTTGCCTCGAAGAACAATGATTTGGGGTTTTGCTGAACCTATATTAGGGAGAATTGTATGGATCATTGTTAAAATTGTCAAGATTCTGTAAAGATTGAGGGTTTGGTAGAGAAAATCTTCCTCGGTATTCAATCTTATCCCCTTTCAGATTAAGAACATAGCATTAAATTGCGTGGTGATATACTATCCATAGGGATGTTTTATTAATTGGGAGTGATCTAGTTCAGTCTGCCCATATCTTGGTAATGTTACAGGCATTACCTTATAACAATAAGATAGGTGAAGTTACATCTAATCTGTCTCAATTTATGTCCCCAATGAAATTTTAAATTACTCATAATTGGAATCTAAAACTTGAATGTCCCTTACTAAGGCTTATACAGACAAAGAGAAATATTGTTCCATATAATTGAAAGAAATCTTATGCTTTGTGAAATGAATAAGAATTTTTTTGTAAATGTCACTCTCCTCCCCCAGTAACCCAGCTGTGTCTTAGGAGAATGAGAGCAACCATGGAATGTAAAAATCTCCTTCCAAACTCTACATATAAAACAGATGCCAGAGCTTCCTGAATTGCAAGTATAGGACAGCATGGGTTGATGTGAGTGCCCCTTGAGCGAACGAGCACACACACACACACACACACACACATCAAAACAAAAAAAACTACAGGGGCTGGAGCAATAGCACAGCGGATAGGACGTTTGCCTTACACGCGGCCAACCCGAGTTCGATTCCCAACATCCCATATGGTCCCCCGATCACCACCAGGAGTAATTCCTGAGTGCATAGCCAGGAGTAACCCCTGTGCATCGCTGGGTGTGACCCAAAGAGCAATAAATAAATAAATAAATAATTAGCGGTAAAAGCAGTAAGTTATTCCATTGGCTGGAGCGATAGCACAGCAGTAGGACATTCGCCTTGCACGAGGCCGACCCAGGTTCAATTCCTCTGCCCCTCTCGGGGAGCCTGGCAAGCTACCGGGAGAGTATCTCCCCCGGCAAGCTACCCGTGGTGTATTCGATATGCCAAAAACAGTAACAAAAAGTCTCACGATGGAGACGTTACTGGTGCCTGCTAGAACAAATCCATAAGCAACAGGATAACAGTGACAGTGAAGTTATTTCTGCAGATCACAAGATAACTTGTATTCTCACCTCATGTCATATGGGAAACAAATCTCAGGTTACAGATTCCACTTCTTTTAAGAACCTATGGCAATAAACTTTGGCATTTGAAAGTTACTTAGCATGTTGATTTTAAAATTCCTATCAAAGTCTGGTTTTAAGACTTTAGAAATATTTTAAGACTTCTTTGTTTTCATTTGCAAAAAAATTAGAAAAAATACATTGGCTTTCAATTATTTGAAATAAAAAATAAGCAATATATTCAACTTCTCCACCACATATTTTGAGGAATGGTTATGATAAGCTCTTATTTTAGGTCTTGCTAGCTATTACTGATAATAAATATATTATTTCAAAGGTTTTGTTTGACATTTGTTTCATTATTGTAACTTACTAACTATACTGTTTTCTGGTGGCATCATTGTACACTATGGATATATATCAGCAAAATCTCCTCATCATTGATTTTATTTTGATTGTCTCTTGATCGACAAATAACTCTTTGGGGAATTTTGATTTGGGAATGGGGGTTATACCTAGTGGTGGTAGGACTATATGCAGGCCCAAGGATTCAAACACAGTTTCACTGCATGCAAGGTTAAGTGCTTTAACCTCAATACTGTCTCTCTGGTCCAATAATTTTAATTTTAAAAGTTTCAGAATCAGGGCCTGGAGCACTAGCACAGAGGGTAGGGTGTTGCCTTGCACGCAGCCGACCAGGGTTCGACTCCCAGCATTCTATATGGTCCCCTGACACTGCCGGGGGTAATTCCTGAGTGCAGAGCCAGGAGTAACCCCTGTGCATCACCAGGTGTGACCCAAAAACCAAATATATATATATATACATATATATATATATATGTTTCAGAATCAAGTACAATATTTTCCTTTTTTGACAATATTTTCTAAGAATTATTAAACTTTAGAATTCTGTCCCCCCTGCTTCATTGATGCTCTCAGTTTTTGTAGCACTCTCATCATCTTTCTACTCAAAGAACTGTGAGTATGATTATTCCATTGTTCTCTGAAATATAGTGTTGCAGAGTAAAATGGGACTGGATGATTTTTTTTAAACTGTATAACCATGTGTTATTTAATCTGTCTGAATTTTCTTTTTTTTTTATTAGTTTATTTTTAATTAGAGAGTCATCGTGAGGGTACAGTTACTGATCCATACATCTTTGTGTTCATGTTTCCCCCATACAAAGTTCGATAACCCATCCCTTCACCAGTGCCCATTCTCCACCACCAGTAAACCCAACATCCCTCCCCCCCTCCCCAGTCCCGTCTCCCCCCACCCCACACTGCCACTATGGCAGGGAATTCCCCTTTGTTCTCTCTCTCTGATTAGGTGTTGTGGCTTGCAATAAAGGTGTTGAGTGGCCATTGTGTTCAGTCTCTAGTCTGTATTCGGCCTGCATCACCCTTCCCCCATATGACCTCCAACCACATCAAAATAACTTTTTAAGGTTGTGCCGGTGCTGGCTTCTGAGGTTACACAGGGCTGGCTCTCTGAGGTTACACAGGGCTGGCTCTCTGAGGTTACACAGGGCTGGCTCTCTGAGGTTACACAGGTGCTGGCTCTCTCAGGTTACACAGGTGCTGGCTCTCTGAGGTTACACAGGGCTGGCTCTCTGAGGTTACACAGGGCTGGCTCTCTGAGGTTACACAGGGCTGGCTCTCTGAGGTTACACAGGGCTGGCTCTCTGAGGTTACACAGGGCTGGCTCTCTGAGGTTACACAGGGCTGCTCTCTGAGGTTGCACAGGTGCTGGCTCTCGGAGGTTACACAGGTGCTGGCTCTCGGAGGTTACACAGGGCTGGCTCTCTGAGGTTACACAGGGCTGGCTCTCTGAGGTTACACAGGGCTGGCTCTCTGAGGTTACACAGGGCTGGCTCTCTGAGGTTACACAGGGCTGGCTCTCTGAGGTTACACAGGGCTGGCTCTCTGAGGTTACACAGGGCTGGCTCTCTGAGGTTACTCAGGTGCTGGCTCTCTGAGGTTACACAGGGCTGGCTCTCTGAGGTTACACAGGGCTGGCTCTCTGAGGTTACTCAGGTGCTGGCTCTCTGAGGTTACACAGGGCTGGCTCTCTGAGGTTACACAGGGCTGGCTCTCTGAGGTTACACAGTGCTGGCTCTCTGAGGTTACTCAGGTGCTGGCTCTCGGAGGTTACACAGTGCTGGCTCTCTGAGGTTACTCAGGTGCTGGCTCTCAGAGGTTACTCAGGTGCTGGCTCTCTGAGGTTACACAGGGCTGGCTCTCGGAGGTTACTCTGGTGCTGGCTCTCTGAGGTTACACAGGGCTGGCTCTCGGAGGTTGCACAGGTGCTGGCTCTCTAAGGTTACTCTGGTGCTGGCTCTCGGAGGTTGCACAGGTGCTGGCTCTCTGAGGTTACACAGGTGCTGGCTCTCTGAGGTTACACAGGGCTGGCTCTCTCAGGTTACTCAGGTGCTGGCTCTCTGAGGTTACACAGGGCTGGCTCTCTGAGGTTACACAGGGCTGGCTCTCGGAGGTTGCACAGGTGCTGGCTCTCTGAGGTTACACAGGGCTGGCTCTCTCAGGTTACTCAGGTGCTGGCTCTCTGAGGTTACACAGGGCTGGCTCTCTGAGGTTACACAGGGCTGGCTCTCTGAGGTTACACAGGGCTGGCTCTCGGAGGTTGCACAGGTGCTGGCTCTCTGAGGTTACTCAGGTGCTGGCTCTCTGAGGTTACTCAGGTGCTGGCTCTCGGAGGTTACACAGGGCTGGCTCTCTGAGGTTACACAGGTGCTGGCTCTCTGAGGTTACACAAGGCTGGCTCTCGGAGGTTACACAGGGTTGGCTCTCTGAGGTTACACAGGGCTGGTTCTCTGAGGTTGCACAGGGTTGGCTCTCTGAGGTTACACAAGGCTGGCTCTCGGAGGTTACACAGGGTTGGCTCTCTGAGGTTACACAGGTGCTGGCTCTCTCAGGTTACACAGGTGCTGGCTCTCTGAGGTTACACAGGGCTGGCTCTCTGAGGTTACACAGGGCTGGCTCTCTGAGGTTACACAGGGCTGGCTCTCTCAGGTTACACAGGGCTGGCTCTCTCAGGTTACACAGGGCTGGCTCTCTCAGGTTACACAGGGCTGGCTCTCTGAGGTTGCACAGGTGCTGGCTCTCGGAGGTTACACAGGTGCTGGCTCTCGGAGGTTACACAGGGCTGGCTCTCTGAGGTTACACAGGGCTGGCTCTCTGAGGTTACACAGGGCTGGCTCTCGGAGGTTACACAGGGTTGGCTCTCTGAGGTTACACAGGGCTGGCTCTCTGAGGTTACACAGGGCTGGCTCTCTGAGGTTACACAGGGCTGGCTCTCTGAGGTTACTCAGGTGCTGGCTCTCTGAGGTTACACAGGGCTGGCTCTCTGAGGTTACACAGGGCTGGCTCTCTGAGGTTACACAGTGCTGGCTCTCTGAGGTTACTCAGGTGCTGGCTCTCGGAGGTTACACAGTGCTGGCTCTCTGAGGTTACTCAGGTGCTGGCTCTCGGAGGTTACTCAGGTGCTGGCTCTCTGAGGTTACACAGGGCTGCCTCTCGGAGGTTACTCTGGTGCTGGCTATCTGAGGTTACACAGGGCTGGCTCTCGGAGGTTGCACAGGTGCTGGCTCTCTAAGGTTACTCTGGTGCTGGCTCTCGGAGGATGCACAGGTGCTGGCTCTCTGAGGTTACACAGGTGCTGGCTCTCTGAGGTTACACAGGGCTGGCTCTCTCAGGTTACTCAGGTGCTGGCTCTCTGAGGTTACACAGGGCTGGCTCTCTGAGGTTACACAGGGCTGGCTCTCAGAGGTTGCACAGGTGCTGGCTCTCTGAGGTTACACAGGGCTGGCTCTCTCAGGTTACTCAGGTGCTGGCTCTCTGAGGTTACACAGGGCTGGCTCTCTGAGGTTACACAGGGCTGGCTCTCTGAGGTTACACAGGGCTGGCTCTCGGAGGTTGCACAGGTGCTGGCTCTCTGAGGTTACTCAGGTGCTGGCTCTCTGAGGTTACTCAGGTGCTGGCTCTCGGAGGTTACACAGGGCTGGCTCTCTGAGGTTACACAGGTGCTGGCTCTCTGAGGTTACACAAGGCTGGCTCTCGGAGGTTACACAGGGTTGGCTCTCTGAGGTTACACAGGGCTGGTTCTCTGAGGTTGCACAGGGTTGGCTCTCTGAGGTTACACAAGGCTGGCTCTCGGAGGTTACACAGGGTTGGCTCTCTGAGGTTACACAGGGCTGGTTCTCTGAGGTTGCACAGGGTTGGCTCTCTGAGGTTACACAGTGCTGGCTCTCTGAGGTTACTCAGGGCTGGCTCTCTGAGGTTACACAGGGCTGGCTCTCTGAGGTTACACAGGGCTGGCTCTCTGAGGTTACACAGGGCTGGCTCTCTGAGGTTACTCAGGTGCTGGCTCTCTGAGGTTACACAGGGCTGGCTCTCTGAGGTTACACTGGGCTGGCTCTCTGAGGTTACACAGTGCTGGCTCTCTGAGGTTACTCAGGTGCTGGCTCTCGGAGGTTACACAGTGCTGGCTCTCTGAGGTTACTCAGGTGCTGGCTCTCTGAGGTTACACAGGGCTGGCTCTCGGAGGTTACTCTGGTGCTGGCTCTCTGAGGTTACACAGGGCTGGCTCTCGGAGGTTGCACAGGTGCTGGCTCTCTAAGGTTACTCTGGTGCTGGCTCTCGGAGGTTGCACAGGTGCTGGCTCTCTGAGGTTACACAGGTGCTGGCTCTCTGAGGTTACACAGGGCTGGCTCTCTCAGGTTACTCAGGTGCTGGCTCTCTGAGGTTACACAGGGCTGGCTCTCTGAGGTTACACAGGGCTGGCTCTCGGAGGTTGCACAGGTGCTGGCTCTCTGAGGTTACACAGGGCTGGCTCTCTCAGGTTACTCAGGTGCTGGCTCTGTGAGGTTACACAGGGTTGGCTCTCTGAGGTTACACAGGGCTGGCTCTCTGAGGTTACTCAGGTGCTGGCTCTCTGAGGTTACACAGGGCTGGCTCTCTGAGGTTACACAGTGCTGGCTCTCTGAGGTTACTCAGGTGCTGGCTCTCGGAGGTTACACAGTGCTGGCTCTCTGAGGTTACTCAGGTGCTGGCTCTCTGAGGTTACACAGGGCTGGCTCTCGGAGGTTACTCTGGTGCTGGCTCTCTGAGGTTACACAGGGCTGGCTCTCGGAGGTTGCACAGGTGCTGGCTCTCTAAGGTTACTCTGGTGCTGGCTCTCGGAGGTTGCACAGGTGCTGGCTCTCTGAGGTTACACAGGTGCTGGCTCTCTGAGGTTACACAGGGCTGGCTCTCTCAGGTTACTCAGGTGCTGGCTCTCTCAGGTTACACAGGGCTGGCTCTCTGAGGTTACACAGGGCTGGCTCTCGGAGGTTGCACAGGTGCTGGCTCTCTGGGGTTACACAGGGCTGGCTCTCTCAGGTTACTCAGGTGCTGGCTCTCTGAGGTTACACAGGGCTGGCTCTCTGAGGTTACACAGGGCTGGCTCTCTGAGGTTACACAGGGCTGGCTCTCGGAGGTTGCACAGGTGCTGGCTCTCTGAGGTTACTCAGGTGCTGGCTCTCTGAGGTTACTCAGGTGCTGGCTCTCGGAGGTTACACAGGGCTGGCTCTCTGAGGTTACACAGGTGCTGGCTCTCTGAGGTTACACAAGGCTGGCTCTCGGAGGTTACACAGGGTTGGCTCTCTGAGGTTACACAGGGCTGGTTCTCTGAGGTTGCACAGGGTTGGCTCTCTGAGGTTACACAGGGTTGGCTCTCGGAGGTTACACAGGGTTGGCTCTCTGAGGTTACACAGGGCTGGTTCTCTGAGGTTGCGCAGGGTTGGCTCTCTGAGGTTACGCAGTGCTGGCTCTCTGAGGTTACTCAGGGCTGGCTCTCTGAGGTTACACAGGGCTGGCTCTCGGAGGTTACACAGGGCTGGCTCTCGGAGGTTACACAGGGCTGGCTCTCGGAGGTTACACAGGGCTGGCTCTCTGAGGTTACACAGGGCTGGCTCTCTCAGGTTACACAGGTGCTGGCTCTCTCAGGTTACACAGGGCTGGCTCTCTGAGGTTACACAGGGCTGGCTCTCTGAGGTTACTCAGGTGCTGGATCTCTGAGGTTACACAGGGCTGGCTCTCGGAGGTTACACAGGTGCTGGCTCTCTGAGGTTACACAGGGCTGGCTCTCTCAGGTTACTCAGGTGCTGGCTCTCTGAGGTTACACAAGGCTGGCTCTCAGAGGTTACACAGGGTTGGCTCTCGGAGGTTGCACAGGGCTGGCTCTCTGAGGTTACACAGGGCTGGCTCTCTGAGGTTACACAGGGCTGGCTCTCTCAGGTTACACAGGTGCTGGCTCTCTCAGGTTACACAGGGCTGGCTCTCTGAGGTTACACAGGGCTGGCTCTCTGAGGTTACTCAGGTGCTGGATCTCTGAGGTTACACAGGGCTGGCTCTCGGAGGTTACACAGGTGCTGGCTCTCTGAGGTTACACAGGGCTGGCTCTCTCAGGTTACTCAGGTGCTGGCTCTCTGAGGTTACACAGGGCTGGCTCTCTGAGGTTACACAGGGCTGGCTCTCGGAGGTTTCACAGGTGCTGACTCTCTAAGGTTACTCTGGTGCTGGCTCTCTGAGGTTACACAGGGCTGGCTCTCGGAGGTTACACAGGTGCTGGCTCTCTGAGGTTACACAGGGCTGGCTCTCTCAGGTTACTCAGGTGCTGGATCTCTGAGGTTACACAGGGCTGGCTCTCTGAGGTTACACAGGGCTGGCTCTCTGAGGTTACACAGGGCTGGCTCTCGGAGGTTGCACAGGTGCTGGCTCTCTGAGGTTACTCAGGTGTTGGCTCTCTGAGGTTACTCAGGTGCTGGCTCTCGGAGGTTACTCAGGTGCTGGCTCTCTGAGGTTACACAGGGCTGGCTCTCGGAGGTTACTCTGGTGCTGGCTCTCTGAGGTTACACAGGGCTGGCTCTCTGAGGTTACACAGGGCTGGCTCTCTGAGGTTACACAGGGCTGGCTCTCTGAGGTTACACAGGTGCTGGCTCTCTGAGAGAAAAGGTCGCGCGGCTCGGATCTGTCCCTGTCCCGAATCCTGGAGCCGTGTTAGTTGCTGCTCAGTGTCGCCGGGGCTCCATCCGGAGAAGGTGTGCAGGCGGCCCCTCCTCCCTCCGGCCCCCCGGTGTTGCTGGCCCTGATTCGGGTCCGGAGCATTGTCCGGGCCGCGCTGCTCACCAGAATGCCTGCCGCTTCTCTGTGGGTTGTGGCATCAAGATGGCGCCGAGGGTGGGTCGAGCGCCATTCGTTTTTTTTAAGTAGTAATTAAGAGCCTTCAATCATTGGGAAAGACGAGTAAGGAGAGGCTGCTAACATCTCAGGGCTTCTTCACCGCCTGCGAGATGTTCTCCAGGATCCGGTCCTTCACCTCCCGCGGCTCCATGGCGCCGCCCCGCTGCCGCTTCCCGCGCCGGGCCCGGGGCCGCCGCCCGACTCCTCAATACTTATGAGTCTGCAATTTCTGCAAGATTTGTCTGACTTCTTCCTCTTCATCAGCCATCATTTCCCAGCCACTCGGCTTCTCCGCCCCCAACTTTACCCTGAATTTTCTTTTTTTTTAACCTGAAAGCACTAACACTTTTTCATTTCTGTAAATCTGTAAATATAGTGATTCACTTTATTATGAAACTCAAATCTTGAACTAGATTAGGAAAGGTTTTATATATTATTTTTTCTTGTCTATAGGAAATAATAAATTTTGGGCCAGAATGACAGAGCAGTGGGCAGAATGCTTTCCTTGCATGTGGCCTACACAGGTTCCATCCCTGGCACTCCATATGGTGCCTAGAGTCTGCCAAAAATGATCCCTGAGTGTAGAGCCAGGAGGAAGCCTGAGCATTGCCAGTTGTGGCCCAAAAAGAGAACCAAAAATTTCCTCTTTTTTTTTTTTTTGCTGTGCTTATTATCTCTTTGGAATTCTAATCTGTACAAAATTTTAAAATATAGAGATTATATCTAGTCTCTCCTTTTTGCTCCTCCTGAGTTTTGCAAACATTTTTCAAGTTATGTTAGTGTCATATGTTATTTTAGCCAAAATCTAAGTTCTTGTTCATTAACTCTGATTTTTATTCAATGTGAACACTTTCTTTTTTTTTTAAATCTTCACACACTCTCTCCTGGCTATAAATCACTTCTTTTTTATGAATATCTGCCATAGTTTAATTGGCCCAATGTTATCTGAACTGTGTCTACCCCTGTGCTTGCTAAAATTCTCTTTAAACTTTAAGGTCTCTATAAATGTTACCTCATCTAGGAATCCTTCAGTTTCTGACTTTCCTCAGACATATTTACTTTCTTTTATAAAAATTATTTTTATTTAGACATGATGATTTCTTTGCAAGCATGTTCATACTAATGTTTCACGAATAAAATGTCACTACACCACATCTGATGTCATTCCTCTACCTCTGTCTCTAGGACCCTCCCGTCATATTTCATCCACCCCCAGCCCCAACAGCAAACTCAGTTATGTAGGTAGATTGTCAACAGTCTACTATCATTGGCCATTTTTGCCCTTACTATTCCACACTTGTTTCACATATGAGTGAAATCAAGTGAAATCATTCAGCATTTGTCCTTCCTTCTTCTCACTTGTCTCAGCAGGATATTTTCAGTGTCTATCGTATTGTATTTAGCTTAAGAAAGAATGTCGCAAAATAGTAGTTTTTATTTTTTCTTATAGCTAAGTGGTAGAGCTATTTTTCTTTATCAAACGTTCATACTTGCAGTTCCATAAATGTCATTTTTTAAATTATTAAATGTGGGTCACTGTCATTGTTTTTATCACTTGAAGTATCAGAAAGTCTTTCATCTCCTAATTTTTTAATTGTTGGATAACATTGGGATTAAGAGCATGGTAAGTAAGTAAGAAGATTCACATCCAAATGATACCACTTATTATCTGTGTGGTCTTAGGCACTGTTGTTTTTAACCTCCTTTAACCTGTCTTGTTCATTCTGTAAAATGATCATAGTAGTGAACACTCTATATCTCAAAGTCATCATGAGAGAAAAAAACACTAAACATTTGAAGTTCTGGACATCCAAAGAAGTAATAGGTGTTATCTTTGCTATTCATCTGCAAAGGAGGCATGTTATGTGAATGCCTTCAACATTTAAGTAACATGAGGGCAAAGCACATCTCACCACTTCTGATTCCTAATCCACTTCAGCGACTATTAGGGAAGCCTAGAAAGCAGTGAAATCCAGAACAAACCAGTACAAAGACTCCAGGCCTGAGCAGAAGCACTAAAAGACTGTGGCCTTGACAAAACATCTGTTACACAGTCAGAAATTAATGGTTCCCCAAAGAACAAAGGAAATGAAAAACATCCCAGCATGAATAGAAGTGTATGTAGAAAAAGACTCTTAAGGTCATTTAGTTCACCAATTACTTGATTAAGAAATTCCTTCAGGAAAAACAAAATCTAAAAAGAAATGATGAAGCTAGAGATATGTTAGTGAATTCATTAGCTTTCAGGCAGTTCTCTATTTTTAGATAGTACCAGTTGTTAGAAACCTCTAACCAATCTGATTTGGATGAAGTCACACAAAAAGGCATTGCTCCCTTTTCTCTGTGGCTATCCTTAACATCTACCTTGAACATAGTAGACTGTCAGACCTAAATCTTCTCAGATCCTAACTAATCGGTGTGGATGCTCTGAATCATTTTCATTGGCATGGAATTGGGTTTTACTTTCCTGCCTATAGAGACATAGGTCAACTCATGACCTATTAGGTCCTGGCAGGAAAGAGATGGTTCAAATCTGTCTACTCAAGGACAGTTTAATAAAAATGTGAGGTATTTACAATCGTGTGATAAAGTGTAGGGAAATCAAAGATATTGCACAATGGCCCCAAGTGTGTTACCAGTCCAGGACAGAAGGTATCTGGTGAGCAGTTAGCAGAAACTAGAGACAGACTGTGTGAAGAGAGTGACCTAGTAGGAACTGACCTCATTTATAGATGGTACCTTCTAATAGAAAGGCTGGTGAAATAAATTATTCTTCCATGTTTTTTTTTAATGCTCATTTCTTCCAGAACTATGGTCAAACATAATTGGAAGCTTCAGAAAAAGGGAGTCCATTAATGAAATTTATGTAAATAAATTCCTGGAGTACAGAACAGCTTGATAAGTGAGTTGAAGGACAAATGGAAAATACACAGCACACAGAAAATTCCATGTCCTATCTGTCAAGCATGCGTTTGTTTTTTATTTTGGTGAAAATACGGCAGTTTTAATTCTGGGGAACCATTTCCCCATTAGCCCCATTAATTGTACCTCTGCCTCCAGGAAAGGTCAGTGTGACTCAGTCTCTCCCAATCAGCAGCACACACATACCCATTCCAGCCCAGCTCAAAGTATCACCTAATTAGAGACAATGAGAGACCATCTCTACACTTCCACAGAAGCATCTCCTTCCCTTTGCCCTGGATGGTAAGGATATTAGCCTGGAGCTAATTTCCTGAAGTCATAATGCACCAAAAGGGAAGCCTGGATTTAAGAAAAGGCAAAGTGAAGAGGGAAAGACGAGGCTGATATTGTTCTGAGTGTCTGAATCGAACTGTGCCTAGTCTATCCCAGCCTGAAGTGTAAATAATATTGAAAAGACAAGATCCTGTAATCAAACAAACACTGATCAAAGCTAAATTCAAAGCCTGGCTCCATCATCAGGACAATACTGTGAAAATACCTAACTTAAAGTCCTTCAAGTTCCTTAACCGTAATACAGGGAATTATAATGCTCTAGACTTATTGTGGGGCTGGAACGATAGCACAGCGGGTAGGGTGTTTGCCTTGCACGCAGCCAACCCAGGTTTGTTTCCTCCGTCCCTCTCAGAGAGCCTCACAAGCTAGAGTATGCCTCCCGCACAGCAGAGCCTGGCAAGCTCCCTGTGGCGTATTCTATACGCCAAAAACAGTAACAACAAGTCTCACAATGGAGACGTTGTTGGTGCCCACTCAAGCAAATTGATGAACAACGGGACGACAGTGCTACAGTGCTACAAATTTATTGTGTGCTCACATGAACAAAATATAGAAAGGAGGATCCACTTAGAGGTCCCTTGTAAAGGAGAAAGCATGGTGCAAATGTCAGAAATTTCTTCTTCAGGTCATTCCCACCTTCAGATGTACTACCCTGGAGACATTGGTAACACAGTGTTCCACAGTCATGGGGCACGGTGCCTTCTATAATTACTTCCAAGGCTGAGTAATGACATATTGGATAGCAGCTGTCAAGAGCAGTAGCAATCTCAATATTGCCAAAGAGAAAAAAAAATCGACAAAATTATTTAGTTTAAAGAGACAGGGGGAAATAAGCAAGGAAGAAACAGGATAATAAAGGGGAAAATTCACTGAATCAAAACCTATCAGTGGAACAGTATCAGGGCAGAAAAGAAGAGAAAGAAATAAAACTAAAGAAAAATGACCTGCGCTTGGGGGCACTGTGATTCAAGCTGCGGCAGTCACAGCTGGATGGTAACAGAATCAAAATCAAAAACCATGGAGCAGACAAGACTGAGTGCTTCCCTGGGGACTAAACACTGTCTGAAAAGAAGTTACGACCATGCATTACAACTGTGAAACACTGGGAAAGGAAAAGGCGAAGAGGCCAGCAATCATAGCGGCAAACCCAGGCCACAGAAGCAGAAAGATATCAAAGATCTTGAAGCAAATGCCAACCCCCATGAGAACTGAAGAACCCTCCACCAAGTGACTAAAGTCCATGTGGAAATTTCAAAACCAGAATGGGAAAAATCCAAAGCATAGCTAGGAAAATTAAAATGTCTTACCACAGAGGGGTGGGGGGGGATGAAAACATGTGCAAAACATTTCATTCTGCTCATCAGTAGCTCTCACCTCATAGATATGAGTATATGTCATGGAGTTTTTGCAGACCCACCAACTAGATACTTCTATAGACGAAAAATCAAGGAGCAAAGGAAAAAATTAACTTGAACTTGTCAATAAGTCAAAAGTATTATAATTGACTCATGGGGTAAGAAAAGGAAAAATGTTTGGGAAGATCTAAAGGAAAAAATTATTCATGTCCAACTGAAGAAAAATTTTGGCTTTTACAAAATATACTCAACTTTTCAGGAGGGGGAGTAATGTGTTTCAAAAATGATTTCCAGCATCTGCTATGACTGCTATGTGCTAAGTGCTTTGTAGAACGGGAGAGGAAAGCTACACAGTCCGGTTCCTTATACAATTAACTATCCAGTTGGGAAGGAAAATCCCATGAGACTAAATTAGAAGGGAAAAACTGGGCTTAAGTGGGTGTAGAACAGTGTTCGCTCAGTGAAAATCACAAGAAGCATACAGACTCACTGAGTGGAAGAATTTGTTGACAGCTTTCCCTTCCTTACCAACTATATCTTTCTGTAACCGCGTCATCTAGACCTACCCCTTCTACCCCCAGACTATACTTCCCTCAATTCCCATTACACTCCCATCATCCAGCCCTGGACTACCCCAATTACCTGCTTTTTCTCATCCTATTTCACTAATAATTAGTCCTCCACCAGAATCGAGAGTAATTTGTTTTGTTTTGATGTCAGACCACACATGCCTGTCCTTGGAGAGTATTTTGAGATTTGTGCTCAGGAGTCACTCCTGTCAATCCTCTCATGCTACATATACAACCAGAGCCTTCCTAATGCCAAGAATGTAGTCTGTTAAGCATTCTCTCTGAAACTAGAGTAATTTTTTCAATATAAACTACGTAAATACCTTTCCATGGCACCAAATTGCAAAACATTTCAGATTACCCCGTGTCCAGGTTGAAAACTCTGGGTCTTTTTAGAGTGGGGGTGGTAGTCCCTCCCCACTCTATACCACCCTTGTACTTCCCACATCCTACAGCCACCTCAGTAGCCACTCATTGGCCCATACCAGAGATTCTGAAGTCTCTGCATCTATGTCAACACAATGCCAACTCACTGGCCACAAAACACCTCCATAGACCTCAGTATTTAAATTCCAGTAGAAGCACACCAAATTACATGGGAAAGTAATGAAGAAGTCAACTAACCTCAATACAAGCAATAACACAGAAGGCTCAACTAGCAGCAAACAGCCTACTAAATCCTTAGACAAGGACTTTACTACCCAGTGGTGAGACGTAACAAAATTCACATATATTCTTTTACTGAAATATTTTTGATAATTCCTCTAGCCACCTAGTTGCAATGAGCATTGGAAAATGGGGACAATGGTGTAGGGAAGGTCACTTTGTGGTGAAACTGGTATTGAATATCAGAAGCCTGTAACATCAAAAGCCCATAATAACTGTATTATGAACAACTTTGTAAATCACAGAGTTTAAATAAAGATTTTTTGTTTGTTTCTTTGTTTGTTTTTTGGGTCACACCCAGCAATGCTCAGGGGTTATTCCTGGCTCTGCACTCAGAAATTACTCTTGGAGGTGCGTGGGGGACCATATGGGATGCCAGGGATCAAATCCAGGTCGACCATGTGTAGGGCAAATGCCCTACCAGCTCTACTATCGCTCCAGCCCCATGTATTTTTTTTAAAGCGACCTTTTAACTAAAGTAGAGAAATCAAGTATTGTGCAAATTGTTTGCCCACACAGGCAGGCAGAGATGTGAAATGGGTGGGGGGTGAGATACTGGGGATTTTGGTGGTGCAAAAGTTGCACTGGTGAAGGGATGGTTGTTTGATGACTATAGGATCGAAGCGCAAAACATAAAAGCTTTGTTACTATACCTCATGGTGAATCAATTAAAAAAAAAAAGTAAACCTTTCCATGACTGTCAAGACAAAAATGAGATATCAAATTTTCAAGACCCCATTCAAGTTAGTTTCATGCCACTCTTCTCACTCACCATACTCAAACCTCACTGAACTTTGATCAGTTTTGCGCATCCCCCAAACTCTCTACTAGAAGTTTTTTTATCATTAAATCATATCATATACTATTCCATATCTGCAATTCTTTTTTTTTATTGAATCACTATGTGGAAAGTTACAAAGTTTTCAGGCTTAAGTCTCAGTTACACAATGCTCAAACACCCATCCCTTCAGCAGTGCACATATTCCACCATTAAGAACCACAGTAAACCTCCCCCCCAACCCCCCACCCCGCCTGTGTAACTGATAAATTTCACTTTACTTTCTCTTTACTTTGATTACATTCAATATTTCAACAAAAAACTCACTATTATTGTTTGGCGTTTCCCGCCCCCCAAGTCAGACCTGCTGGAAAGGAAGCATTTGATAAATATCTACAATTCTTGTTCCTCCCACTCACTCCCACTCTTAACTCTTATTAGGCCTTAAAGTCTTGATTTAAGTCATTATCCCAGAAAAGTCTTTCTGAGTTCCCAATATAATATAAGTCTCAAGGCTTGAGAGCTGGTACAGCAGGAGGATGTTTGCCTTGCATGCAGCAGAACCAAGTATGATCCCTACACCCTGAGCACCACCCCGAGCACAGAGCCGAGAGTAAATCCTGAGTACTGCCAGGTATTATCCAAGAAACAAAATAAAGAAACAAACTAATAAATTATATCTCAATGCACCCTATACTTTCTTACCATAGTTAATTATTCGTATTTATTTTGTTCATTTAATGTCTGGCTTCCCTCAAAACTAAAGAATGGAGAACTTTTTGGCTTGTTTCCCACTAACTCCACTCCAAAGAGTTCCTGGCACCCAGGGACTTGTTTCCCACTAACTCCACCATAGTTCCTGGCACCCAGGGAGTCCTCTTTCTTCAGAGGTCTTCTAATCTAACATACAAAAGGCAATAGAAAGCACAATAAAACTCGATGAAAATTACAAATAGAGCAAATTACATAGCAAGGCGTTTGCTCCATACTGAGCCACACTGCCTGCCCCAAGAGAGTTATTTTAGGTCATTCTTGTCTTCAGGGGAATCCCCATGGAATCTTTGGCAACCACAATCTTTCTACAAAAAGAGAACAAGAATCAGGGAGTGGAAAAACCCTACCTATCATCTATAAATAGGCACACCAGCCTCCAGGAGTGCTGCCACAGAGAACCACCTGCCCTTGGCACCGGAGCTGTGCTGCCTCCCAGTTCAGGTCCCAAGTAGTGCAAGAGTTTGGAAGAAGGAATTCCCCCCAAATTTGGTTCAAATTGGAGACAGAAAGTTGTATGGCATCACTCCCACAATTTCAACAAGAAAAAAAGTGCGCAAACTGCTACTTTACGACTTTCCATGGCTCTATAGGAATGCTGAAGTCAGAGAATCAACAACTAAATCAAATCTGACAAAGGCAGGCACCCACAGGAAGAAACAAAGCAGGCTCGCAGGGACAGAGGCCTCTGAACATAAAGTCATTGGGGGATCACTTAGCTTAAAATGTTTAACAGATTTCTAGGGGCCAATGTAGGCCAGGTAACAATCACAATACAGGGGAGCTGGGTGAAGGGTACATGGGAACTTCCTTACTATATTTATAACTCTAGTGGAAGCCTAAAATAATTTAAGTCAGAAATGCATTCCAGACCCATAGCATGATTGACCATGGACAGAGAGAGAAATGAACACATTCCATGGAAGGAATGTCCCATGTATGTACAGAATTCCCAAAAGAAGCGGTGCTTATAAAGATGAGATTATTCACGAAAAATATATTTTCAAAAAAGGAATTCTTATAAGCAGATGTTTTCACACGTTTTCACACTATAAATATGTTTATTTTGAATTTTTGTAAACTATGATTAAGGTTCACTTCCCATGAGTAGAAATAAATTTAGTAAGATGATTAGCAGTGCACAAAACAGGGAAAGACAAAAAAAAAAGAGCACATGCTGATGAATTTAATGATTCACTATAAAAATATTTCAGATGGAACTTGGGGAAGACAGAGCAAAGGAATGAAGCCTGGCACCACATGGCTTCCAAAGTACTTACTAGTCCCAATTCATTGCAAGTTCTTCTGTCTTTTTTATTATATGTTTGTTTGCTTGTTTGGTTGGTTATTGGTTGGTTTTTGTGCCACCCCTAGCAGTGCTCAGGGGTTATTTTTGGCTTTGAGCTCAGAAGTAACCCTGGCAGTGCTCAGCTGATGATATGGGGTGCCAGGGATTCCAACCAGAGTCACTGGGATGCAAGGCAAGTATCTCATTTCCTATACTATCTCTCCTGCTCTCATTCAAAGTTTTTAGGGGCTGGAGTGATAGCACAGTGGGTAGGGCGCTTGCCTTGCACGCGGCCGATCCGGGTTCAATTCCCAGCATCCCATAACCATATGAGTCCCCCAGCATCCCCAGGAGTAATTGCTGAGTACAGAGCCAGGAGTAACCCCTGTGCATTGCTGGGTGTGACCAAAAAATAAAAAAAATAGTTTTTAATCATAAACAGTATAAAATTTTGTCAAATACTTTTTCAGTATCTATTGATATGACCATATGATTTATATCTTTCCTTCTATTAATGTGATTTATTAATTCACTGATTTGCGTGTGTATAAATGTATATAGATAATACAGTATATCTATCATTTATATATACATGCATATGTACATATATATATATATATAAACTATCATGTTTCCCTGAAGTGGATACCAGTTGTTCATGGTTTATAATTGTCTGAATGTATTGCTAGATTTTATTTGCCAAGATGTGTTTGCTTGGGGCTGGAGCGATAGTACAACAGGTAGGGCATTTGCCTTGCATGTGGCCAACCCGGGATAGATTCCCGGCCATCCCATATGGTCCTCCGAGCACCACCAGGAGTGATTCCTGAGTGCAGAGCCAGGAGTCAGCCCTGAGCATCACCGGGTGTGACCCAAAAAGAAAAAAATAAAGATGTTTGCTTGTTTGTTTTGGGACCACACCTGATCTCCGAATAATTTTTTTAAATTTCTCCTTTGAGTTCTTTATTAATTTAAAAATTGTTCAGAAGTATGGTTTAGTTTCCACATGTTTGGATTTTTTCCAGTTTTCTTTCGTGGTTGATTTCTAGCTTCATGCCATTGTAGTCAGAGAAGAAACTTTATGATTTCCAAGTACATACATGTATTTTATATTGTGTCCTAACACATGATCTGTCCTTGAAAATGTCCCTTATACAATTAAGAAGAATATATTATCTTTTATTTGGGGATGAAAATCTCTTTATGTACACGTCAATAAGATCTATCATTTCATTTAAGGTCATTATTTTTTATTAACTTTGTGTCCAGATGATCTAGTTATTAGCATCAGTGATGTGCTAGGATACCCTACTATTACTATGTTACTTTTGTTGCTATGCATCTGTTAATAATTATTTGACATACCTAGAGTCAGAATCTTGCACGGCAGAGCCTGGCAAGCTACCATGGTGTATTCGATATGCCAAAAACTATAACAATAATGCGCCTCATTCCCCTGACCCTGAATGCAACAGGGACAAATGAGACATTACTGGCACCCGCTCGAGCAAATCGATGAGCAACTGAACAACAATGATACAGTGATAACTGGAGGCATTTGTGTTGGGTGCATAGATATTAATGATGTTATAACTTCTTAATGGATTGTCCCCTTGATCATTTTATAATATATGTCTTTGACTCATTTTAGCTGAAATTCTAGTTAATCAGGTATAAGCATAGTAGTTCCTTCCTTTTCTCTCTCTTTACCTCTGATAACTGTTTCTTAGATGCATAATAGAGATGGACCATGATTTTTATTTTATTTTATTATTTAATTTAATTTAAAATTTTTGTTGTGTGTTTGGGTGTTACAACTGAATTTTTTCCTCTTCTAATCATTATTTGCAAATGTAGAAACACAACTGATTTTTTTGTCTAGTGATTTTGTAGCCTGCCACTTCATGTATAATCATTGACTGTTGATGGTTTGGCAATGATGTGTTTGATATAGATTTTGGTTTTGGTTTCAATTTTGGGTCACATTCAGTGTGTTGCTGGGGACTATAAGCAGTGCCTGCCACAGGTAAGGCAAGTGGTTTAGATCTTTTTTGCATTTAGAAGTTTGTGTTTTGGTTTTTTCCCT
Source organism: Sorex araneus (assembly GCF_027595985.1). NCBI lineage: Eukaryota > Metazoa > Chordata > Mammalia > Eulipotyphla > Soricidae > Sorex > Sorex araneus. The sequence goes on along the minus strand of NC_073306.1, from coordinate 104,610,292 downwards.
TTCATTTATTTATCTCATAGTTACAAAAGTGTTATGCTTTTGGTGCACAAAGTTGCTGCACCTCCACCACCAGCAAATTGCCTTATGTCACTCCACACACTCCTTATGCCACTTCTCCTTCCTCCCACCCAAACCCCCTCCCTACACTGCATGGTAACCTCAGCTCTGCAGTCAAGATTCGAGATTTATTTTTCATCATTACTTACTGTTTATTCCCTTGCTTTGTTTCTTTATATAACCACATAAATTAGATAATATAGTATTGGCCTTTTATCCTTGTACTTCTATAATTAGCTCCTTTCCTGGGTTTAGGAATCTAGAGTGATTATTTCTGCCTTGGAGTAACTCATTTGTTTTTCTCTGTATCTTTTAGAGAACTAGTATCCTTGTGTTTCTTGTTCTAATGGAGGCAACATCTATGATCCTAGATTCTTCCCCTAAGACCCAGACATGGGTAACTGTTGCCATTGTGACTTGCTGGGAGAAAGAGTTTGCTGGCTTCTAAAGGCAGGTGAAGGGACAAGATACAAAGTCCCAACAATTTGCAGATGTAGCATGCACCTGCAAAGTACCAGGGTTTGGGAGACACACTAGTCTTCAAGACTCCAGGCAGTTCCCTCACCAAGGAGGGACAGATTCATATGGCCACCAGATAGTTGCAACCAAACACTGAACCCCAATGATTGAAGTTGACACAACACTCCAGGGAGTGGGTAACATTTGAAGGGACACACTACATCTGCTTAAATTGTTGGGACTTTGTGTCTGGTGACAGCATATGAACCCCCAGAGATCTCTGATTTTCAAAACTGACAACAAACATAAAACCAGGGTCCATTCATTGTCCAATAGACACTGTTTATAAAGCACTGAGTTTAGATCAAGAGCTCAGAAGTAACCCTGGCAGTGCTCAGCTCTGTGAGTTTTCACACGGTGATTTAACTGATTCTTTCACTTGTACACAGCTTAAATACATGTACTATATGTGCTATACCACTGAGCCACATTTCTGGCCCTAAACACTTGTAAACCTGTGGGTAAACTGAAGCAATAGCAGATTGTCAGGGATATTTTTGCTCTGATACTTCAGTAGTTCCAGAATATTCATCAATCTGGAAGCTTATGAGCACAAAAAATTAACTGTGTTACTATGCATCTGCCTTCCATGCAGGGGCGTTGATCAGATAATCTGCTTTCTTCATTACAGCCTGCTAGCTTTGGGGTTTCTCCCCCAATTACAAAACTACTGATTCATGTCCAATGATACAGAACCTGAGCTCTACAGACATGTATGCACTATATGAGAAAATGTGAACCAGACCCGTGGGACATCTGACAGCACATGCTTAGCCCCCTGCATCATTGGGCATGTCCCTCCTGGTCCCCAAGCATTACTGTGATCTAGCACTGAACCATCAGGCCTACCTCACCAGGTCAAACATTGCTAGGAATAACTCTTGCCATCCCCAAAGCACCATTGGAGGTGGCCCCATATTTTTTAAAAAATGAGTTCATTTATCTTTGGAACAGCCTTTATCACTTTATAAACAAGGAGATTGAGACAGAGAGAAGTTAATTATTGACTCCCTCCACTTCTAGAAATAAAGAGTTTAAGATCTCAGGCCAGGATTTGGCTGGGAGACTGAAATTTGAACTCTCCTTTTGACTATCAGATATATGTCCCTCAAAATTAAATAGTGAACTAGAAAGAGCAGGGACCTGGAACTCAGGCAATCTGAAACTTAGTCATAATTCTGCTAGTAATGTGATGGTATTGGGTCCTTTTTTAAAAAGAAAGTATCAAATTAATTGCTAGTTAGGGCCAGAGATATGGTTTAAAGAACCAAAATACAGGTGTTGCATGCAAAGACTCTAGTTTGTTGCTTGTTTGTTTGTTTATTTGTTTTTTTGCTTTCTGGGTCACACCCGGCGATGCACAGGGGTTACTCCTGGCTCTGCACTCAGGAATTACTCCTGGCGGTGCTCAGGGGACTATATGGGATGCTGGGAATCGAATCCGGGTAGGCCGTGTGCAAGGCAAATGCCCTACCCACTATGCTATTGCTCCAGCCCCACAAAGACTCTAGTTTGGTCCCCTCTTCGAACCCCTTAGGGTGTGGACTCCAATTATTTTTGTTATAAATTAAAGTGTAACATTTTTTGAGCAAGAACTATGGACATTTGTAAGAATTTAACTACAGGGGCCAGAGAAATAGTAAAGCAGGTAGAGGACTTGCCAGCATTCTCAGCACTTTATATGTCCTGCAAGCCCACCACGAGTGAGCCCCAACTCAGAGCCAAGAGTAAGCCCTGAGCACGCTGGGTGTGGCCAAAAAAAAAACCCCCAAAATTAAAAAGCTAAAATGATGTCATTCAATGGGTCAGGAAGATAGCTCGAAGGACTGGAGAGCATGCTTTGTATATGTTGGAGTCCTGGATTCCATCCCCAGTGCCATATGGTCCTCTGAGCACCATCAAAGTGGACCCCTGAGCACCAATTCAGGATAGGGTCTCTCACCACCACGTGGCACTGCTCTGTATGGCCTCTCCACTGAAGAAAATAACTCAGAAATAGTAGATGGAAGAATGCATAAAACAGGTACAGGAAAAGGGCATAGAACTTCTATGGCCCCTTCTAGCTTACCATGCTCCCAGAAATTCTATGTGCTTCCAGAAGCTTCTCAAGACTTTTGATGTTTATGGAGGTTGCTTTATTGATCAAACTCAATCTCCAGCCCCTCTCCCCTTTGGGGAAGTCAAGGAATGATACAGAAAGTTTCTATTCCAGGAGCTGGAGTGATAGCACAGTGGGTAGGGTGTTTGCCTTGCACGCAGCCGACCTGGGTTCGATTCCCAGCATCACATATGGTCCCCAAGCACCACCAGGAGTAATTCCTGAGTGCATGAGCCAGGAGTAACCCCTGTGCATCACCTGGTATGACCCAAAAAGAAAAAAAACAGTTTCAATTCCATCTAAGGGGAGATCCACGAGTTGCCTCGTTAACATAACTAAAGACCTTTATCTTACCACAGCAAATTTCAAAATTTTTAGAAATTCTGTCTGTATCTGGAACAAAAGTCAGGGAAGAAAACCAAATTCAGGGGCCCCTGGGCAATTCAGTAGGATAACATCTGCCTTGCAAGTGTGAGACCCAGAGTTCTATTCCAAGTGCCCCCAAAACTCACCAAGTGTGGTCTTGGTAGTTCTCTGCCTTTTAGGACCTCCAGTGTCTCAATCAATAGTGCAATCTCTGGCTTACCACAACCAAAGGAGCACCACAACCATGTGATCTCTGGCAACCATCAGAGCCTAGTGTGTGATAATAACTACCAAGCACACATATAATCCATGGTAATAACAGCTACAACAAAAAGCAAAAAAAAAGGAAGTTGTGATAGTACAGCGGGTAGGGCATTTGCCTTCCAAATGACCGAGTCAGGTTCAATCCCCAGCATTTCATATGATACCCCAAGCACCGCCAGGAGTAGTTCTTGAGCGCAGAGGCAGGAGTAAGCCCGATCACCACCGGGTAGAACCCAAAAAGCAAAAGAAGTAAATATAATAACAATATTTAAAAAACAACTACAAAAGAGAAGTGGGAAGGGGAAAAATGATTAAATACGGGCCAGAGTAGTAGTACAGCTGGTGAGTTTTTGTCTTGCATGTGGCTGACCCAGATTCCATTCCCAGTACCCCATATAGTTCCCTAGCCTATCAAGAAAGATCCCTGAATACAGAGTCGAGAATAAGTCCATACCTCTGGGTGTGGGCCAAAATTAAAAAAAAAAAATTAAAAGACTAAATAAGTGGTTCTTATTATAATCACAATATCACACCCTTTACAATTAACATAACAAAAGAAATTAAATGTTTCTGCATCTTCATGTTCAAATTTTTCAAGCTCTTCTGAATTTCAGAGCTTTTCAGAATGAATATCTGTGACATTAATAGATTGTCAACATGTCCTGAGCATTTTGTACAAGCTCTAAGTATGTCACCATGGTTTTTTACCTGACTGTAATATGGCTTAATATTGTTTTGAAATTTTTATCTGTATCTGTCCTAGTTGCATTCATTGTGCTAACAGAAATACCCTACATGTGAACACTCTGTTTCCAAAGTTAATTTGGCAAACATCTGCTACAAGAAAATGGTCCAGATGGTTTTTGACATGTAGTGATAATAAATAAGTGGTCCTTTTCACATATTGCATGGTGTTTGCTGTAGTTTTCTATTAAAGGGATGTGGTTTTTGAAGGGGGTAAAAATCACTTAATTTCACGACCACCCAAGACACACATGGGAACATATGTGACTTGTGTCTCTAAATGTCATCCCTCTTTATAGATCCAAATGGGGTCACATTGCCAGGAATATCTCATACGCTACTGACCCATGTCTATTTCGGATACTTTAGCATCACTTTCCACATTCTTTACACATATTTATCCCACTTTACTCTTTTCAGCAACCTATAGAAGGTGCTATTATTTTTATTTCTAGATGAAGCAATCACCCAAGGTTATTGGCAAAGGGTGGGACATCACAATAAGACACCAGTCTTAATCCGAGTATGCACACCCCCACCCCATACCAATGACATTTCCTGTTGCACTCCCAGTGTGCAGACTCCTGGGGGGATTTGTTAAGTAACACAAGGACATCTTGCCACTCCCCTGAGGCCCGTGGCTGTGCCCTCCCCTCTCCCAGAGTGGCCTCTTTATGCTTGCTCCCACCCCACCCGCCAAGTGCTCAGGCTCAGAATCTTACCAGAGTGGAAAGACCCCTGTCTCCTCACCCAGCTCAGTGTCACCCTTCAACTTCCAACAAGCAATTTACCCCAGTGCCTCACAGTTGGTCTGAAACACTGGCACCACCCTGAAATCCCTTCCTCTCTACTAAAGAGGGGCAAAGATCTCCATCTGCAAACAGCACTGCATCCTCCTGTCCAAGACTTGAGGCATTTAACTTTTTTTTTTTAAGTGTGGTCTTTGTTTAAGGTGGCTATTTTTGGTTTGCATTGCTTTTTCCTTAGGTTACCTTCTTGTTGCCCAAATCTCCCAGCAGCCTAATTGCTGCACGGGTTGCTGGATTTGAGGCAGGACAGGACTGCACTACATAGGGAATTAGAACTAGACAGCAGTGCTGCACTTACTTACCGAAATTCCCTCCATAAAGAGTGCAGAAGTACTACACTTGATCTCAAAAAAAAGGGCTGGAGTGATAGCACAGCGGGTAGGGCGTTTGCCTTGCATGCGGCTGACCCAGGTTCGATTCCCAGCATCCCATATGGTCCTGGTCCCCCAAGCACCACCAGGAGTAATTCCTGAATGCATGAGCCAGGAGTAATCCCTGTGCATCTTCGGGTGAGACCAAAAAAGCAAAAAAAAAAAACAAAAAAAAAAACCAGAAGACTGCAGAAGTGACACACTAACAAGTCACTTGGAGGTGGATAGGATCCTCAGGAGTGTGTAAACGTGGTCATTAAACTGCCTGTTTTTGTTTGGTTGGCTTCATTTGGGCTCACATCCAGCTACGCTCAGGGCTTACTCCTGTTCTGTGCTCGAGGATCTGTTCTGGAGAAACTTTGGGACCATGTGAGGTGCAGGGAATCAAAGGAGGTTAGGCAGCAAGCAAGATAAGTGCTTACCCGCCATACTATCTCTCCAGCCCCCCAGACAGGAGCGTTTTATTACTGAATAAAACAGGATATGGACCTCATTCCCCTGACCCTGAATGTGACAGGAACAAATGGAGACGTTACTGGGGCCCACTCGTGCAAATCGATGAGCAATGGGACGACAGTGATACAGTGATTGCAGGTAGATTTAGATTACTCCTGTTCATTGCTATACTATATTTCATTAAGGGACCATATCACAAACCTTTTTATTTTTTTTAGAGTAGGAGTACTGCTATCTATTCAGCCATTAAGCTGATTGAATTGGCATGAACTCCACATTACTTTTGTTTTTACTTTTTTAATTGAATATCCGTGAGACAGACCATTACAAAGCTCTTCATAACTGGGTTTCAGTCATATAATGATCCAGCACCATCCTTCCACCCATGTACATTTCCCACCACCAATGTCCCCTTTTCCCCCCCGACCATTCACCAATACCCCACCCCCACCCCTAGTCTCCCTCTATGGAAGGCACGTTTCATCTTGCGCTCTCTCTCTTTTTCCTTTTGTGCATTATGAACAGCCCTATTTAATTCCTAGGGTTTTTTTTTTCTTGTCTTTAAAGGTGCTAGAATTTATTTGTTTTATGTGTTTTAGAGAGCCTCTTGCCCGCATGCCTGGCTGTCTTCCCCGAGGCCCCTCGGAGGGGATGGGCTCCAGCTTCCCTCCCCACCACGAGCACCGGAACCTAGCTACAGCCATGCTTGAGGCCCCTCTCCACATGTTCGGACAGGCCTCATGCATGAAGGTACCGGCAGAGGAACCCAGGTGTGTGTAATCCCATCAACGGCCAACATCCAGAGAGAGACTTAAAAGCAAGCTCCCAGAAGCGATATCTTTCGCCTACTTCTCCCTCTGGGAGAAACTGGCAAGCTTCTGAGAGTTTCCTGCCCACATGGGACAGCCTTGCAAGCTTCCCAAGGTGTATTTATATGCAAAATCCAGTAACAAGCTGGATCTCATTCCCCTGACCCTGAAGAGCCCCTAGTGCAACATCGTTAGGAGGGCCGAGTCGAGATAGACTTCTAAGATCTCAGGGAAAGGACGAAATGAGAGGTTACTGAGCCCGCCGGAGAAATCTGTGATTAACGGGATTTCATGATTCATGATTCGTGATGTGTTTTATATCAATTCTAAATATTTCTTATCACCAAGCTTTATGCATATAATTTTGTAGTTCTTTGCTTATTCAGTCTTATTTCTGCCACTCACTGTATAAACTTGGAAAGTCACATGAAAATTCTGCTTCAATAGCTCCATTTGTGAAGTAGGGAAAATAGTAGTTAAAGTATCACATGGGTCCTATAAGGATTAAATTAGATAATGATTATAAAATACCTACTACAGTAAACGTAAAACCACCTGAATATTAGTGAGTGACTTTTTTTTTTTAATTGAGTCACCAATTCCTAGTTTTTATACTGACTTTTCCCTCAGTGGGAGTGACAGCACAGCTGGTATGGCATTGGCCAACCTGGGTTCAACCCTTGGCACCACATATGATCTCCCAAATCTACCAGAAGTGACACCTGAGCATCGCCAGGTACAACCCCTCCAAATTTTTTTTCCTTCCCTCTCTTGATGTCATTGTAACAATATTGTGTGTGCTGGGAGCAACATGCATGCTTGATTATAGCACTCACACATTTTTGTTCTGGAGCTCACCAGAGATCACACTCATTTAGTTATGGTGCTCTCACACATTCTGGTCATAGTGCACAGTTGGAACCGGGGGTGTCACTGGACACTGTGGTGTTCACACATGTGCTCACTGTAGCATTCCTGACTAGTTCGAGTACTTACTGGGAATTGAGTACTTACTGGGAATTGCACCTTTTTGTTGTTGTTGTTGTTTACAGATGTCTAAGGTAAAGCAGGGAATTGCAGCACAGGAAATATCAAACAACTAAGCTGCCAGGAAGGAATAGAAGAGGTGCTGGGACCCGGTGTAGCATGTGTACAAGGGATTGAACTTGGGCTTCACACTGGTACAATATGCATGCTAGAAAGTAAGCTCTCAGGGCTGGAGCGATAGCACAGCAGGTAGGGCGTTTGCCTTGCACACGGCCGACCCAGGTTTGATTCCCAGCATCCCATATGGTCCCCCGAGCACCTGCCAGGAGTGATTCCTGAGTTCATGAGCCAGGAGTAACCCCTGTGCATTGCTGGGTGTGACCCCAAAAACAAACAAAAAAAAGAAAGTAAGCTCTCTCCCAGCCCCTTATTCAGCTATGTTCTACTATTCATTTTTTCCTCTGTTAGATAAATTCAGTTAGAAGCTACTGTGATTAGTGCGCTCTGAATATTTTTTGCCTGCTTTATTTGGTGAACATATGGATGTATTTTGTTGGATAATACCTAGAACTAGACTTTCTGGGTCACAGGGTATGCATGTAGTTTGTTTTGACATGCTGCCAAGTGGTTGTACCAATTTTCATGCCCACTAGCAGTGTGTGAGAGCTTCAGCTGCTCACATTCTTGCCTCCTCTTGATATTTCTGTTTCTCCATTTGGTCATTATAAAAGTATGTTGCATAAAGTCAAACCTGTAAAATATAAAGGAATACCTAGAAGACCAGGAATATATAGTTCTTTAGAAAGAATCCCTAAAAGGAAAGACAATACAAATTTATATAGACACAAGAAAGACTGAAAGTTCAGTCATAGACCACCTGGGAAGGAAGGAAGGAAGGAAGGAAGGAAGGAAGGAAGGAAGGAAGGAAGGAAGGAAGGAAGGAAGGAAGGAAGGAAGGAAGGAAGGAAGGAAGGAAGGAAGGAAGGAAGGAAGGAAGGGAGGGAGGGAAGGAGGGAGGGAGGGAGGGAGGGAGGAAAGAAGGGAGGGAGAGAGGGAGGGAGGGAGGAAGAAAGGAAGGAAGGAAGGAAGGAAGGAAGGAAGGAAGGAAGGAAGGAAGGAAGGAAGGAAGGAAGGAAGGAAGGAAGGAAGGAAGGAAGGAAGGGAGAGAGGGAGGGAGGGAGGGAGGGAGGGAGGGAGGGAGGAAGGAAGGAAGGAAGGAAGGAAGGAAGGAAGGAAGGAAGGAAGGAAGGAAGGAAGGAAGGGAGGAAGGAAGGGAGGGAGGGAGGGAGGGAGGGAGGGAGGGAGGGAGGGAGGGAGGGAGGGAGGGAGGGAGGGAGGGAGGGAGGGAGGAGGAAGAAAAGATACTAAAAATTTGCTTCTCCATGCACACACATAAGAAAGGTTATGTGAGGACACAGAGAGAAAGCAGCCATCTGCCTTATTAGGAGATGGCTTCACACCAAAAACCAATCTTGCTGGCACCTTGATCTTGGGTTTCTAACCTCCAGAACTAGAATAAAATTAATTTCTGATGTTGCAGCCACCCAGTTTGTGATGTCTTATTACAGCATCCTCTGCAGACTATTATAAGTGCCCTACACCAAACACTGGAATATCAGGAAGTAGACTATCAGGGTGAGTAACATTCAGCTCCTAATTTCAAAAGATTTATCTAGCCAGATGTCATTGGGTTATATGAGAGTATCACCTTTGACAAAAGTGTGTCCTTCACTTCTACTGTGAAAAGAAGTGGAGGAACCCTGCTCCACTGCTCTCTGCAAATGCTTCAAATAGGATTGTCTCCTTGTATCTTCTTCTTAGATATGTATTTTTAATCTATTGTTTTAGTATAAATGTATTTATTCGGGGAGACCAGAGTAATAGTACAGAAGGTAGGGTTCTTACCTTGCATGTGGCTGACCTAGGTTCAATCCCTAACATCCCATATTGTTCCCCATCATTACCAGAAGTGCAGAGTCAGGAGTAAGCCCTGAGCACCACTGGGTGTGACCCAACACCAAAAGAAAGAGGTTTTTGGGACTAGAGCAATAGCACAGCGGGTAAGGCATTTGCTTTGCACGTGGCCAACACGGGTTTGATTCCCAGCATCCCATAAGGTCCTCTGAGCACCACCAGGAGTAATTTCTGAGATGCAGATCCAGGAGTAACCCCTAAGCATCACCGTTGTGACCCAAAAAGAAAAAAAAAAAAAGGAAGAGTTTTTTAACAATAACATTGGTATTTATGCGCGGCTGGAGCAATAGCACAGTGGGTAGGTCGTTTGCCTTGCACGCGGCCGACCCGGGTTCAATTCCCAGCATCCCATATGGTCCCCTGGACACTGCCAGGGGTAATTCCTGAGTGCAGAGCTAGAAGTAACCCCTGTGCATTGCCAGGTGTGACCTAAAAAGAAAAAAAATCAATATTTATACTTTTTTGGGGGGTCCACACCAAGTGATGCTCAGAGCCTACTCCTAGCTTTGCACTCAGGAGTTACTCTTAGAGGAGCATGGGGGACCATATGAGATGCCAGGAATCAAACCGGAGTTGGCTGTGTGCAAGTATCTTAGCTACTGCACTACTGCTCCAACCCAAAAGTTCACTATTTATGCTTTTGGTCTACAAAGTTACTACATTTCCACCAACACCAAAAATCTTCCACCATCCTCTTTATTGGTCCAAATTTCTAAAATTAAAGGCTTAATTCTAAGACATGTTAGTCTGTTCTTCCCCAGACAGTAAATGCATTTCATTGTTTCTATGGTATATATTTTTTTCATGTTTGAATGTGACTATTATATGATTACAGCTGATGGAGTCTCATCAGTTGCTGTCAGCCTGGATAGAAGTCAAGTTTTCTCAGAGAACATTTGCATTTTCTTTGGCCTGTCACATGAGTCCATATGAAAGAAGGCTAGAATAAAATATATGTAAAGATTCTCAATCACACTGATGGTCAATGAGGTACATATCCAATTTAAAACTATCAAATATTCCTGAGGATTTGGATCTGCTAGTGACAGAAGAAAATAATGTAAGAAATCTGACAACATCTAACAAAGCTTCAAGCTAGCAATACCTCTAGATAGATAGATAGATAGATAGATAGATAGATAGATAGATAGATAGATCGATCTCCAAGCCTGCTCAGATCAGGACTGAGCCTCTTCCGCCCAGACCCCCCATTTTCCAGTAGCTAGGCGGTCACAACCAGAAACTGCCCCCAGTGCCCGTGTAATCCCATCAACAACCAACATCCAGAGACTATAAAACCAAGCTCCCGGAAGACATTTTATAGCCTATTCTCCCTCTCGGAGAACCTGGAAAGCTACCGAGAGTTTCCTGCCCGCCTGGGAAAACCTCGCAAACTCCCTGTGGCATATTCATATGCCAAAACCAGTAACAATGATGGGTCTCATTCCCCTTACCCTGAAAGAGCCTCCAATGCGGCATTGTTGGGAAGGATGAGGAAAGAGAGGCTTCTGAAATCTCAGGGCTAAGATGAATGGAGACGTTACTGAGACCGCTCGAGAAAATCAACGATCAACAGGATGATGATGATGATGATGATGATAATACTAGTATAGAAAGAGACAAGGGCAAGTGATTATGCAACAGAGCAATAGCCAAAAGTAAAAAATAAAATTATGGAAATTTCCAATGGAGGAAAGTTTCAAGACAAATACATCATTCAAAAATGAAACTATAAAGTGGTTAAAAGGAAAATTAGAATTTTAATAATTAATCAGGATAAATATTTTTTTTGAAAACATGTTGAGCAAGTTGCAGAATGATTTATTTAGGAAAATACCATTTTTCAGACCAGAGTGATCATACAAGAGGAAAGGCAAGTGGTTGTGGGGGCTTGGTTCAAATCTCTGGTACCACATAATTTCCCCCGAGCACCTCTGGGGGGTCACTCCTGAGAGCAGAATTCAGAATAGTACCTGAGATCCTCTAGATGTGACACACACACCCTCCCCCCAAAAAGCAAGAAAAATAAAATAAAATGCCATTTTTCTAAAACTAAAAAAACACTTCCAATGTACTCTTTGTATATGTGTATATGATATAACTTTTACATAACTTATGACCCGGAAGCTTGTGTTCCCTCAAAAAAAAAATCATATGTTGTAGACTGGAGATACAATACAGGGGCTGCGGGATTTGTTTTGCATGCAAGTGACCCAGCATATACCTTAGAACACTGCTTTTTGAGATCAGAGATACGCAGCAGAAAGAAGTTGTGCAAGATGGACCCGAGAGATGGAGGAGCAAAATCAAAGAGTAGAGTTGCAAAAGCCTTTTTGGAGAATGACTAGAACAGTACAAATAGTATGAAGACTAATCATGGTTCCTCCAAATAACTCCCACTTGATGAATCAATACTTGAATGCTTATGAATGGAATTGAGGGCCAATCTACATTAGCCAAGTGTGGACTACACACAACACCAACTAAGTAAAAAGATTTTTTGCTTCTCTCTGATCCACATGCTGGATCTTATCCTAAAGCAATTAGAAAGAAGCTATGTTCTCCCTCCTCACACAGCAGCAGAAAGAAGGCAGATGGGAGGTATTACGTGAACTGCGTATGAAATTAGACTAAGCTACTTCATATCTTTTGTGGGATGAGGAGGCAGGATAGGAGACTGTGTTCAAAACCTCTTCCTGGCTGAGACTCTCCCAGCAGTATTTGGGACACGGGGCAATGCTGGAGATGGGAAAACTCCACCCAAGCAAGCACTTGAGCCCACTGCACTATCTTTCATATGGGGCTGGAGTGATAGCACAGCGGGCAGGGCATTTGCCTTGCACGCTGCTGACCCGGGATCAATTCCCAGCATCCCATCTGGTCCCCTGAGCACTGCCAGGGGTAATTCCTGGGTGCAGAGCCAGGAATAACCCCTGTGCATCACTGGGTGTGACCCCCCCCCACACACACACAAAAAGCCAAAAAAAAAAAAAAAGAGTATTTTCATGCAACAAAGTATTCAAAAAGCTGCATGCCAGAGATGTTAGTTACAGAGCAGGATGGGAAGTTTAAGCAGAGAGTGGCTGCCCCCAGTCGAGGGGGAGGGGAGAAGGAAGTTGCTTCCCATTTGTATTCCAGTGTTTAGCCTTGGGCTGAATTCTTTCTAGAAAGCATTTATATTAATGGTGCAAAATGCTATTTGGTAAAACTTAATGGTGGGTATAGCAGCCAGTCTCCAGCATGGCCCCCAGAAGCCAGCTCTCCTGTGGCTGCCTGTTAGCGACCCCTGTGTGGCATTCCAGCCACAGGTACCAGTCTACTCACACCAGTTTGTGAGACCAGTCACATATGGTAGAAGTGAAACTACCTCTGAGCTTAGATTCTTTTTTTTTTTTTGCTTTTTGGGTCACACCTGGCGATGCACAGGGGTTACTCCTGGCTCTGCACTCAGGAATTACCCCTGGCCGTGCTCAGGGGACCATATGGGATGCTGGGATTTGAACCTGGGTCGGCCTCGTGCAAGGCAAACGCCCTACCCGCTGTGCTATCTCTCCAGCCCCCTGAGCTTAGATTCTTAAAAAGGCTTCGACCTCTGTGTGTGTGTGTGTGTGTGTATGCGCGCGTGCGTGTGTGTGTGTCTGTCTGTCTGTCTGTCTGTCTGCCTGCCTGCCTGCCTGCCTGTCTCTCCGTCTCTGTCTGTCTCTGTCTCCCCCCACACACCCTTCTCCTTTATTGCTCTGGGGAATTGAGGTTCCATAATGAGGCATGGAGCCTCTGGCTGACAGCCAGCAAGAGGAGCCTGCCAACGCCGTTAGTTGGGCGGCAGATTCTACAGCCATGTGCAGGTTTGGAGACGCCTGCAGCCAGCAGCCAGCTTCCTGCGTCTCGGGAGAGACCCCAGCTCAGAACCATCCCGCAAAGCCACCCCTGATTCCTGAACCGAAGAGATTGTCATATGCCCTAAGTGTATTGTTTAAGCTGCTAAATTCCGAAACGATGGGTTACACAGCAATAAATAAGTAATGTGGTGGGTACATAAATATTTGATATCGTTTTCTTGATGTTCTTCTGCATAGCTAAAATGCTTCATAATAATTTTAATATATCTCATGAGAGTCCCCCCCACCCCCGCCATGTTTAGCATTTTGAAGTGAAAAGAAGGCATGAGCACTTTCAGTGTTATTTAGACGCTAGCTCTAATTTGGATGGAAATTATTAGTCCTCTGAGAATACTCTCATTCTAAAAAAGGTCACGAGGTCAAAGAGCTGGATGCCTTGTATACAGAGGCCCCCAGGACTAGTCCTCCCACTCTCTGACCCTCTAAGAAATGCTGAGTGTTGACCTAGTGGGCCCATTCTGCCGAGCAGAAGTAACAAGTTATGGGCCTGAGCATCGAAGTGGAACTGAGCTTGAGTGGAACTGAGGTCCCTGGCCCCCCACCCCAGCCCCCACCACTGATTGGAGGCCCCTAAAGAGCACCATGAATTGGAAATGAGAAATACAAGAAATTTATAAAATAAAATTAAAGTAATTTTATTTATCAACAGCATCAAAGATCCCTGGTGAAAGAATCAAAACGCGCTACTTGTGAGTACTGGTTAGTATTGATAGCAACCATCAAAGGAACAATGTTACTGCAAGCAATGTTCAGAAAGTAATGTTACTGCAGTTCTTCTTGCTGACACTAGATGGTGATAAAGTTTTATCATGCAATTATATCTCAATTATAAAATTTGGTAAGGATAAAAATACCCCTAATGACCATCACTCAAAGAAAAAAAAAACATCCTAATAAAAACTTCACCTACTGCTTACTTAGTTATTACCACATTTGAGTTATTATTGCTAAACGGAAACTAAAATTAAGTTGTTAGTAGAGATTCCTGTTCGTAATCCATTTTTGAGAACATGTAGGTCAAATAAAGTCAATTTTTTATTCAGTTTATTAAAACTAAAATTTTTGAGAGAAAGGTTTGGGCCACACTCCAACTGTGCTCATGGGTGACCCCTGACAGTGCTTGAGGGCCATCCTGCATTCAAAACAAACACCTTAACCCTCATACTCCAGCCCTAAAATCAATCATTTAAACAATAATTTTATTCTGTGTGATTGGCATTCAGTCAGCAATTTCTCAGCATATCTAAAATAAAATGCTGGGATACTTCAGACAATTGAGTCACAATTTACTTTTAAAATACCTGTTTATAAATAGAATTACAAATGTATTCCCAAAATTACAACACATCTATCACTCAAATGATGACATATTGTAAGATCTTGCCTGTTCAAGTAGTTAAGAGTACACAGTGGGGAACTAGAGAGAGTAGGGCATTTGCCTTGCATGCGGCCAACCCGGGTTCAATTCCCAGCATCCCAGAGGGTCCCCCGAGCACCGCCAGGAATAATTCTGGAGTGCAGAGCCAGGAGTAACCCCAATGCATCGCTGGGTGTTACCCAAAAAGCAAAAAAAAAAAAAAAAAAAAAGTACACGGGGCTGGAGTCATAGTAGGGCGTTTTCCCAGGCGTCTCATATGATCCCCAGAACAGGACAGGAGTGATTCCTGAGCACAGAGCCAGGAGTAACCCCTGAGCATTGCCAGGTATAGCCCCAAAACAAACAAACAAACTAGTCTACAGAAAGTGTATTAAGTTCAAACCCTAACTCCCTGAGATTGTGTCTCATTATCAACCTCATAAACAGAGTCACAAATGTTAGTCTGTGTAAAGTACTCAAAGTCGTACGTGCTGCTTACATATTCTTTTAAATATTAACTATTATTATTATTATTAGTCCACATAAATTTCCTGTATCTGGGGTACAAAGTGCCATGGAAATATAGAGTAAAAACCGAAAGGGAATCTAGGTCAATTCCCTCTGTTTCACAATCTGCCAGATGAAGTCCAGAGATAAAAGAAACAAGTATTTGTAATTACGCTTTGCCATTGACACAGAAGGTATGCTTTCAAAGGCAATAAACTAGCCCTAGAACACAAACCCAAATCTCAAGCCAGTAAACTCCCTAAAGCACCAAGACAAAATCATTCTTTTCTGTTGACTGAAGAAACTTTTAAGACAAGTGTCTGGCAATCTCAGCTGCTAGTTAAGTGACAGATGAAAAATTGAAATATTGACAACTATTTCCACCATCTACTTTAGTCTAGTTATCACCCTGCATTTCAGGAGATGTCCTTCCTTATTGACCTCAGAGAAGGAATGACACAGCAGAATCCAGAAGACATAATGTTGTAAAGTTCAGGCTAGGCATTAAAACAAAAAATTTGAAAGGAAACTTGACATGTCAGGACAGAACGTCTTCTCTTCTTCAGGACTCAAAAAAATTTGTCACATGGTAAGTTTGAAGATTTTTTTTTTTTTTTAACAACCAAAGACACCTCGAACAATGCCCTCCTGGGAAGAGACCCAGAGTCTGATCTCACCCTAAACTGAGTGCCCTCACTGAGGTTAGAGGGAGAGGTAACCAAATGCCCTTATGTGCTTGGAGATTCTAGAGCAAAATATTCAGTCAGTCCCCTTTTCGGGTGGAGTCTATGAGCTCTGGGACTCTCTGAATTTCTTTATGCACAACAGTAGATGGAAAGTCTGTGTATTGTATTTCTAGGCAGATGGTCTTTAAGAGTTCCCAAAGCTACAAAACTGGTGTGGCAGCAGCAAAATGATTCCAGAAATGCAAGAAGCACAAAAGCAGGGTTTCTGCTAGAGCAGCTGGTGAAGAAACATTAGAATACCACCAACACCAAAAGTTAATATGAGCAAGGAGCAAAGAAGCAGCAAGCTGCAAGAAGCCTAACCTACAAAACCAAGAGGTAGGAACGACTTCAGGAAGTGGATGTATCCTTTTAAGATACTGGTTCAGGGCCAAGGGATATGGCTCCGTCAGTAAAGGACCTGCCTAACCAGTGTGAGGCCTTGGGTGTCATCCCTGGCATTACCCCACATCACTGAATGTCATTGCTGATGACACTGCTGTTGTGATTCCTTCCTAGCACTACAACAAATAGGCAACCCTTAGGCATCACAGTAAGACCCTCAAAAAAAGGAGGTGGGGAAGAATTCAATTCCCAGCATGGCAATTGAATGGATGGCCCAGACATAGTAAGTTTTAAGTCAGAAACTATAAATTAATGGGTCAACTCCAAGACACTATATATATTGAATCAAAAAATTAAAAAAAAACTTTAAATGCAGAGGGAAAAAGAGAAAATTAGTCTTTCTCTCTTTCTTTCTCCCTCCTATTATTATGGGTATCACTCCCTGCAATGGAGAGGAAGGTGGTCAAACCCTAGGACTTAAAATCTTTATGCCTTAAAGTCAAGATCAATTTACAAAACTGAAAGATTATCCATGTAAAATGAAATCTTTGTACATGTGTACCATTTTCTTTTTTATTTGTGGTTTATTATTTATTTTTAGGTCACACCTGCTGGTGCCCAGGGCTCCCTCCTTGTCCTGAGCTCGGAGATCACTCCTAGTAGTACTCTGGGGATCATACAGGGCGCTAAGGATTGAACCTGGGTTGGCCACATGCAAGAAAAGCACCTCCTCCCATGTCCTATCTCTCCAGCTCCCCATATTAATTATCGGAGTCTGCAAAACTGCCATTTTAAAATAAAGAAATTATTTTATTTCCTAGTAAAGTAATTATGCTCATCTCTTACTTTGACATCACTTGTTTTGGGGCCACCTTGACAGTGCTCAGAAGTTACTCCTGGCTCTCTGCCCGGGAATCACTTTGGCAAGGCCAGAGAGGCCATACATGGTGCCAGGGATAGAACCCAGGTCAAGGGTAGGGCAAGCACCCTACCCACTGTACTCTCTCCGCCCACAGAAGCCAGGGTTTGATATCCTGACTAGCAAGAGCACCGTCTCTTCACCTCCAATTTTTAAAATATGTACATATATATATGTATATATATATATATGTACACACACACACACACACACACGATTATCTGAACTGTTAGCCATTAGTTTTGAGATAGGACAGAAATTCTCCTCTTACTATCTATAAAACCATGTAAACTTACCCCCTTTGATGTAAATTAAGTCCATAGAATTATTTATTCTGCCAGACTCACAAAGTGATCCTTTTTTTTTTTTCAATCAGAGGGGGGTTCCCTAGCTGTACAGAGGATGGGAGGGGTGCGATGGTGGGCAGAAGGCCGTTCCTCCTGATTGTGGCTCTGTGGGCTCCATGGTTGGATGCTCAGGCCATGTGGTGCTGGGAGCCACTAGGGATACACCTGGCAGAGATGGGTACCCAGAAGGGAGATTCTGGAAACTGAACTAGGGACCTCCTTTAGGCCAGGCTATCACCCCCAGCCCTACAAACTATTTTCTGACCCCCACAACATGCTGTTCTTATATTAGTGTCAGTATTCAAAAGTTGGGAACTGACACATTTCCAGAAAAGAACTGACTGTGTGTCAGAGGTCAATTGTGGATGGGGTCCAGGTACCCAAGCGGCAACGATCGGTTTGATCTGAACTGGGGAGAGACCGGCACTTTTTTTTTTTTTTTTTGCTTTTTGAGTCACACCAGGAGATGCACAGGGGTTACTCCTGGCCCATGCACTCAATTACTCCTGGAGGTGCTCGGGGGACCATATGGGATGCTGGGAATCGAACCCAGGTCAGCCGCGTGCAAGGCAAACGCCCTACCCGCTGTGCTATTGCTCCAGAGACCAATACTTTTTAAAGGAACTTTTCTTTCCAATTCACGCCCAGTCCCTACCACTCCCTAAACTGGGCCTCCTTCTTTCCTAACAAGGCCCTCCTGCATTGAGGTCTGTGAGCAAAGGTGCCAGCTCACCCCCATCCCTGTCACCCCCGCCCCCCCCCCCCACCCGGAGCAACTTCAGAGATGAAACGTAAGGCATTGGCTGGAAACCTGTGAAACTGAGTTTGGAGTCACTTGCAAGGTTAAGCGGAGAAAAGACCTCTCATGCTCTGCCCGATAAAGAGAAGGAAACCAAGTGACTAGTACCACGTCACCCAGGGAATTGAGAGAAACACTCGGCCCGGAGCCCGGGGCCCCTGACTCTCGGCTCCTTCCACTGGAAAAACAGTCATGGAAGAAAAAGCCAGAAACAACTACTGTACAGAGAGAAGGCAGGAGAGCGGGGACAGGACCTGCCTTCCCCTCCCCAGGCGGTGGCAGGCGGCCAACCGCAGCTTGCTGCATATTTAATTTAAACCTTTGTCTGCCCTGGCAAGGACAAAGTACAATCTGTTTTATGTAAAAAGTCTTCCCGGAGGAAAGCCTCGGCCTCCAGCTGCGAAACTGATTGATGTTCTTCAAGCCCCCAGCAACCTCTGCTGGGATTGAGGTTGTGGTTTCCAAAAAAAGAGTTTGTGAAAAGGGAAGCACTGAACACAGAATTTCTCTCCCCCACCCCCCCCCCAGCCTCTTTATTGTGTTCCTCTGGATCTGGGAGAATTAGACCGAAGCACAGGGAGGGAGGGAGGGAGGGGGGCATGCAAATAAAGACTATATTTTTAAAGCAGATTTCAGAGCTCCTCCTGGGAGGGAGCAGGGCTGGCAGTCTGCTGGGGAGCTGGGGGTGGGGAGGCTGCAGACTCGTCTAGGAGCCTCATTTGCATAGCAAACCCCGCTTGCCTTAGATTGCTCATGCCAATCTCTAGAGATACCGAAATGTTCTCTAGATGCTTCAGCCGCCCTTGGCAGAAGACTGGAATTTTCCCTGTCTTAATTTGAAGTGTTTATGAAAAGGTTCTAATAGAGATTAAAATGCATTTTAGGTGTTTTTTTTTTGTTGTTGTTGTTTTTTAATATTGTGGTTTTCCCCGGTACCGGGTTTGGAAGAACCTGTTCGGGATAAGGTTTCTTGCCAAACCTAGGTCAGTTTTGAAACTCAGTTCCTGACCGTCCTCTGAATGAATGTCCCTGAGTTCGTCAGGGCTCGGGGATCTCCAGAGATCCCTACACCAGCTTGGGACCCAGTGCACAGAGAGCAGCTCTAAAATTCCCTCTGATCTCAGAGAGGGCAAAAGCACCTCAAATGTTCTGAAAATGACCATGGTTAACCCCCAAGGCTGGTTCTCCCTTCCGGCCACTGGCCCCATGGGTCAGGCTGGAGGAGGGCACAGGTTAGAACCTGCCTTCTTCACCTTCTGGCACAGAACCTCAGATAGGAGCCAGAACAAAGCCACTGCCAGGTCAGGGCTAAGGAGCTTGGGCTGGTCTTGGGCCGGAGCCAAGATCAGAAACCATTGCCATGAGCCACCAGCTGGCTCCAGTCCCAGAAACATGTGCAGCTGCCGTGCAGGCCAGACTGGGCTTGCAGACTGTCACCATGCCAACGACTCCATTAGGCCTTCCAGTCTCTGCTCCTGTCACACTCACACCCAGTGGCCCGTGTACTTTGGCACTGGCCTGCCCTTAGGTGTGTCCTTAGGTGACTGAACAAGGCCTCCGGAAAGCCATGCAACTTGCTGATTTTTATCAGGCTGGACATGACACAGTGGCTCTAAAAAATCCAGAGTACAAAGTATATAGTCTCGAATCCCTGAAATTCATTAGACTAGTGAAAAGGAAAGAATCAAACTATTTCCCTTACCACTGTGTGCTCTAATTTAAGTGTCTGTCACGAGTGCTCTAACAAGACCAACCCAGGCGCCATGGCTTCGGAAATAGAAATCTCACTTGGTCTGCACTAATGGTGGGGGCAGAATCGATGAATGGTTGCATTCACAACTGTTCCGAGCAGCACTTCCTGGTATCTTGGGCATTAAGCTAAAGTTAACAGCAGTGTAATCTTATTGAGAAAAAGGTCAAAAGCAGGAGGCTTTTATTTGTAAAAATATCACACTGCTCCTTTTAATACTAGGTCATCTTCCTTTCCCTGATCTTACTATTCCTCTTTTCATTCCCTCAAATCTGTCTGGCTATTCCCAAATTGGGTACCAATTCCAGCATCTTGACAGGCTACATCAAGCTGGTCTGAGCTTATCTTATCAGCTGGGGAAAGCCTGTGCTTCTCAGTAAAGGATGGCCTTCAGGCTTACTCCTTACTGAGAATAAAGGGCAGGACCCCAGAGCAGGGCCAGCAGGATCAGTCCCGTGGAGAGCAGCCCAGTAGGGCTTAAGACAAATAAGACATGATCTCTTTGCTTGGGAAACTTGTAATCTAGGGGAGGACATAGATATGTTGTTTAAAAAGGTGATAAGTGTAAGCTAGCAGTGTGAACCAAGTGCTAGGGGAATTCAAAGGAAACAGTGATTAATTATGCTGATATGGGGATTAAAGATCTGGGACTGTTTCCCAGAGAGAGTAACAGTTGAGCTGAAATGTAAAGGATGAGCAGGCTTTGATCATGAGGAAATTTAGTGGGCAAGAGTGCTCAGCAAGATACATTCCAGGAAGAGGCACGGAGAAGTCTTCCAGACACCTAGAAGTGATGATATATGAAATGTTTGGAGCACAGCAGGTCGTCTGGTGGCGTGTATGCTATATATAAAAAGACTGTAGTTTTAGGACAGACCAGATGGTAACTGTCTTGGAACAAACTCCTTGGACTTAATCCTGAAGACAGTGGTGAAGCATATAAAGATTTAAGCGGCTAGTTAGGTCAAGAGTTTATTGTGTGTGGTAAGCAAAATCATCCACAAGTGACTTTGGGAGGTCACATTGTGTGGCCTCGACAGGCCAAGTGGAGGCGCTTGGTCTCCCCGCCCCTCCTAGGGAAGTGGGCTGCCACAAACTCAGTTTCTTATAGGACTGAGGGCTTTCTCTCAGCCAGGTGAGTCACCTTCAAATCTCCTCAACTACAAAAGTGGTTTTCTGGACAACTCCTAAAGATTTTGCTGCTGTGTGCCAAGTATCTGTACCCAAGGATGCTATTTACTTACTTTTTTACTAAAGTAATAAGGAGGTTGTTCGCTTGAAATGTAAACCTTCTGTTGCTAGCTGAGCTCCTTCCTTGGTTGAAAGGAAGCTGAAATCAGCTTCTTAACCACAGAAGAAAACAGAAGAGAGAATTTCTACTCTCTGCTAAAATATTTTTTTGGGGGGTGAGTTTTCTCAATGAAATGTATTTCTGTGCTATGGATGTTATGGAATGCTTTCAATCTTTCAATCCTGGTACTTTCTGAGCAAAAAGGCACACACGTATCATATAAAAGGGATGTTCTAGGAATGGAATGAGATATTTAACTATTAACAAATAACTAATCAAAGGATTAATGCGCATGTTTTGCATGTGGAAAGCCCAGGTTTAATCCCTGGTACCACATCGGTACTGCAAACATAGCCAGGAGCAACCCTCAGTCACAGAACCAAGATAACCCTGAGCATTGCCAAGTGTGGTTTCCCAAAAAATGAAAGAAAAATCAGGGGGGAAAATTAAGATGGGGCAGGGGAGGGAGGAAAACTGGGAGAAGGGTATTGGGCTACATGTAGCAGCGCTGAGGAGTTAGGCAAGCACCTTCACCCTCATACTATGTCTCTGGCACATTGTGACTCTTCAGGAGACAGGAAATAGCTCAGTGATAGAGTGCCTGCTTGCTGGGCATGAGTTCAATCCCTGTCACTGCCCTCACATACCCAGTG
Source organism: Sorex araneus (assembly GCF_027595985.1). NCBI lineage: Eukaryota > Metazoa > Chordata > Mammalia > Eulipotyphla > Soricidae > Sorex > Sorex araneus. The sequence continues at coordinate 104,588,246 of NC_073306.1, read as the reverse complement.
CAATACAGGCCACATCGTGTTTGGGATCTCAAACACCGTGAAAAAGAATATGATCAGTCTTTGGTGCACTGAAACCAAGAGCGTGTGCACAACTAAAGTGTGCACACCACAGCAAGTACCACAATCAAAAGTGTGGCTGCAGGCTATCACAACAACAGAAGGAGTGGGGGGAGACTACGTTGTTACAGAAAGTTCAACTAAAACTGGCTCTTAAAATTCTAAGTGGCGGGGAAGGGTTTTATTCACATAACCATTGGAGTGGACAAAGATGAGTCAATCCCATGTATCCGTGATGTTACCAATGGTCCTTATCCTCTCCTGTTCTGTCATCTGTACAGATGGCTTGATTCTAAAAATGACTCCCCCTAAGAACATTAGAAAATCTGTATCAGTCACAGTCAGGTCTCCAGCATTCACCTCCATGGCACGGGGTTTTTTCAACTAGCCTTCTAAGCCTCTTCTGAAACTCTTCATAATTGGATAAAATTATTTGTCTATATATGTTCACCCAAACGCTATTGGGGTCTCCCAAAGAGGAATCTAAAGAGCTATGCTTGGAATATCACGTTTCACTCAAGTGAGAGAAGGAATCCAGAGTTCCAACCTCTGAGGATGATCGAGAATCAGGGACGCTGTCTTGTTTGCCAAGGTGTCAAAAGTCAGATGGGCTGGACACGTAATGTGATTTGGAGATGACCTCTGGACTAGAGCTGTTACTGACTGGATTCCACAGGACATCAAAAGAACGCCTGGCCGCCCACCTACGAGATGGTCAGACTTCCTCGTCAAGACCCTGAACGAACAGTTTGAGGCTCTTTGTGTTCCTGGTGCAAGCAGATACCCTTGGACTACACTAACACCCGAAAAGGACAAATGGAGATGTTACTGGTGCCCACTCAAGCAAATCGATGAGCGCAACAGGATGGCAAGTGATACAAGTGATGTCTGTTCACAGGCCATCTATTTATTAAACAATTACTTTTTAAGTGCCTTCTACCTGAGAGCCATTAGATTCATGGGACATTAAAACAAAACTGAGTGACTGATCAACTTAATCCAATCTGTACCCACCACTGGATTTTTCTAGTTAGAGTTTTTTTTCTAAAATCAACTTTCCCCAAATAATATAGCCCATACAGAGATGGAAGTGAATACCTGGGTAAAGACATTACACTATTAGGGAAGAAAGAAAAGAGATTTTAGTTAAGCAGCCAAAAACTTATTTTACAGTCTTGCTACTAAAAATTCAGCCTGTGGACTAGAGGCCAGAAACAGCGCAGTGGTTTGGGCCCTTACCTTGCATATGGTCAACCCAGGTTTGACCCCTGACATCCCGTATGGTTCCCCCAACATTGCCAGAAGAAATCCTGAGTGCAAAGCCAGGAATAATCCCTGAGCACCACCAGGTGCGGCCCCAAAATCAAAAAACAAATTAAAATGTAGTTGGTGGGCTAACATTATTGGCATCACCTGGAAGATTGCTATCATTGCAGGAACCACACTTAATATTCCAGCTCGCTGTTCACATTTATTATTCTAGTTCGCTGGATCAGAATCTGTATTTTATTTTTTTATTGGGTTATTCATTATGGAATTTCAAGTTTATAGATTTACACATTTATAGATTTCCTATGCCTTTTCAATGCTCCATACCCAGCCCCACAAATATCCCTCTTCTCATCCCTTTTGCCCACCAGTGACCACCAAAGTTTGTAACAGCCCTGGAGTTAGCTTTGTTATTTTTTTTTTCCAGTTCATTCAGTATTTATCTTTTGCTTCCTTATTTCATTTTTAAGAATCATCTTAAGTTTGAGGGGCTAGAGTGATAGCACAGTGTGTAGGGCATTTGCCTTGCACGTGGCCAACCCAGGTTCAATTCCCAGCATCCCATATGGTCCTCTGAGCACCACCCGGGGTGATTCCTGAATGCAGAGCCAGGAGTAACCCCTGTGCATTGCTAGGTGTGACCCAAAAAACAAACAAAACAAAACAAAACAAAAGAATCATCTTAAGTTTGATTCATTTTGTCCCAAAAGGCATAATTTAATATTTTTAAGTCAAGCATAGTACTCCATTGAATATATATTTCACAGCTTGTTTGCTAATGAGCATATACACTGCAATTCTACATTTCACGGCCAGAGAAATTGTACAGGGAATAAGGCATTTTCCTTGTATGCAGTTGACCCTCGTTCAATCTTTAGCACCACATAAGAGTAGCCCCTCACCACCGAAACACCCCCTAACTTCAAATCTGTGTTTGAACCTAATCTGGGGACATATCCCCACCCCACACCCCACCAGAAAAGTGCTCTGAGCCCTAGCTATGTGGCAACTCCTGGTTATCTAACATCTAAAAAACTCCTAAAATATCCCTTTTTGGGCCGGAGCGGTAGCACAGCGGGTAGGGCGTTTGCCTTGCACGCGGCCGACCAGGGTTCGATCCCCGGCATCCCATATGGTCCCCCGAGCACCACCAGGAGTGATTCCTGAGTGCAGAGCCAGGAGTAACCCCTGAGCATCGCTGGGTGTGACCCAAAAAGCAAAAATAATAATAATAAAAATAAAATAAAATAAAATATCCCTTTTTAGCTGGAAGTGAGTTCTACTGATTGGTAGCCAAAGCACTTCAGTGGCTTTACATGTCACAGTACTATCTACTAAGAGTGATGGTACTTGATCCTTCTTTTGTTTTTATTTTTGTTTTAGGCTCACAGCAGGCAATGCTCACTAACCTGGCCAGGGTTACTTCTGGTTCTGCACTCAGGAATTACTGCTGGCAGTGCTCAGGGGTCCATATGGGATGCCAGGGATTGAATCCATGTTCATTACATGCAAGGCAAATGCCCTGCCCATGTCATATCTCTCTGGACCCTTGATTCTTCTTAAGGCAAGCCAAAATTGATTTGTTTCATTGTACAGTGGTTGAGAGGCTTCCAGATGTCTTTACATGGCTTCCAACCATGACCCCCAGTTCCAACCAGGAATATGGAAGTTCATTCATAGGTGACATAAACACATAAACATTATATGCTTTTTTTTTTCTGCTTTTTGGGTCACATCCCATGATGCACAGGGGTTACTTCTGGCTCTGTACTCAGGAATTCCTCCTGGCAATGCTTGAGGGATCATACAGAATGCTGGAGATAGGCTGTATGCAAGGCAAATGCCCTACCTACTGTACTATAGCTCCAGCCCCTATAAGCTATTTTATTGTACTTTTAAACTTATATATAGTTAGAAATGGCTCATACTTTTCAGAACAAAAAGTTTCTTTTTTTTTTTTTTTGACTTTTTGGGTCACACCCGGCAATGCTCAGGGGTTACTCCTGGCCCATGCACTCAGGAATTACTCCTGGCGGTGCTCAGGGGACCATATGGGATGCTGGGAATTGAACCCGGGTCGGCCGCGTGCAAGACAAATGCCCTACCCCCACAAAATGTTTCATTTTTATTGTGCTTTCTGTATATGAAATCTAGAAAGGTCAATTTAAGTGTCTGATTTAAATGGACCATTGATTGTTTACTCGTTTCCAAATGCAGCTGTCTTTTTAAACTAAATCTACCACATGATCGACTGTTGTTATATCAATTTTTTTTCTTTTACATGCAAAATGTTTTCAATCAAATGTTAGCTAATAGCCAGGCTGTTTGGAAATTAACAATCCTAATAGAAGAGAACAACAATACAGGCATTTAAAACTTAATTACTTCTTTAGGCTCATTGTGAGAAAATCAAGGCTTTCTTTATTAGTCTGATTCTGTATTCCTTGGAGAATTTAAATTTATTCGACAATATTCTCATTTTCTTCTTGAAAAAAAATTCCCTCTAACACAACAAAACAACACAGAGGTCAAATCTTACAAGGAACAAACATGACATCACACAAGGAAGTGAGTCACTGTGCATCAGACTGGGAACTGAGTCAGGACAAAACTGACTCACATCGTTCTGAGCCAAGAACCCTTCTAGTTATATCATGCTGGAAAATGACTCATTTACTACCTTTATTAGCTCCCCTCAGCATCAGATCAACTGCAAATTGCAGTAGGTCTTATGAAACTCAAGTGGCTTTGCTTGAGATGTTACCCTCGGCTGGTACACATATTTCTGCGTATGAAACCAACTGGTTGTTTGTTTCACAAACCAACTCTTATCTATCTGTATTGTACTTATCTAAACATTAGAATATCTTTTGCAGTCTCTATCCATTAAGCACGTTATAAAAAAAAAATCTATGAGTTGGTTGAAAATCAGTTAACAGACAGATGTTTGTTGTATCACACCTGAAAAGGCATCTAACTCAGGACTTTGTCAATAGAAAAGTCAAGTTATGGCAATAGTTAATAGCACTCTTTCTACTGTGAGGTTCCCTCTGCAATTAAATGGAATGCAACAGAAAATTTTAGTGATGAAGTATGATAGTGAAAATGAGAAAAGTAGGAGCTAGGAAATAGCATAGCAGTTAGGGCATATACCTAGCTAGGTTCAATCCAACTTCACATGGTTCCCCTGAGCGTCATTGGGTGCAGCCCTGGAGGGCCCCTGAGCACTGCAGGTTGCGGCCCTATCGACCTTCCAAGCAGCACTGGAGTGGCCCAGGTAATCAGTGTACCACAGGCGCTAAGGATCATGGCATCCCCAGGCCCCTGCCAGCCGCAAGCTGAAAATCAACAGGGTGGAGGGGGTGGGATACACTCCTGACAGCCACAGGATAGACCCAGGACCAAAAAATAACTGGGAAAAAAGACAGGAAAAGTTACAGTTCCAACGTCATAATTTAAATCCTCAAACATCATAAATGGGTTCTATTATAAACTATAAAAATTAACACTTGGAGGTCTACAATAGTCTTTTTTCAATTCCTCTTGATTTCGAGTCCATCAAAAGAGCTATGCTAGGAGTATCACGTTTCACTCAAGTGAGAGAAGAAATCCCAAGTTCTGACCTCCGTGACGGTCAAGAATCAGGGATGCTGTCTCATTTGCCAAGGCGTTGAAAATCAGATGGGCCAGATACATAATGCGATTCAGAGATGACCGCTGGACTAGAGCTGTTACTGACTGGATTCCACAGGACGTCAAAAGACCGAGTGGCCGCCCACCAACTAGATGGTCAGACTTCTTCGTCAAAACCCTGAATGAATGATTTGAGGCTCTTCCTGTTCCTGGAGCAAGCAGGTATCATTAAGCTACACTAGCACGTGACAGGGACAAATGGAAACGTTACTGGCGCCCGCTCGCAAATCAAGGATCAGTGGGATGACAAGTGATACAAGTGATTGGTAGGGGTGGTTTTGGGACCGTATCAGCAGGTTCCGAGCTCTTTCTGTCTTTTCACTCGGTGATCACTCCTGGCAGGGCTGGGTGGCAGTGGGTAGTGTATACAAGGTTTTGGGGATGGATCTCAGGTCACCCACACATGAAGGAAGTGCCCTACTCACTATACTAAAGCTCAGCTCCATGCATACATTATTCTTAAGTGAGTTACCCTAATCCTCTCCCAGGATGTGAGAAGAGCTGAATGTACCAGCTGAGAAGAGTTGAATGAGAATTTTCTAGTAAACCTACACAGTTCTTTTTGTTTGTTTGTTTTGTTTTTAGACCCCACCTGGTTCCATGCACATCAGGTCTACCACGTGCAGGACAATCTCTCCAGGCCCATCCTACACAATTCTAAACAGTGACCATCAAGAAAGTTTAAGCAGGGGCTGGAGTGATAGCACAGCGGGTAGGGCGTTTGCCTTGCACGCGACTGACCTGGGTTCGATTCCCAGGATCCCATATGGGCCCCTGAACACTGCCAGGAGTAACCCCTGTGCAATGTTGGGTGTGAACCAAAAAGAAAAAAAAAAGTTTAAACAAGAGGGAAGTGGTGGGGAAGGGGTGGGGGAGTGGTGTGTGTGGAGTGAAGAGAAGAAAACCAGAAAGTTTCCCAAAAAAGGGGGGTGGGGAATTTAAATAGGTGCTGGAAGAGCCACGGGCAATTTCTAGATGACCTTCAGATTTTGTCGGCTTTGTCTTCTTCGATTTCTAAACCACACAAACATTTTACCAGTTATGGAGCCAAGAGAACTCAGACGGGGTCAGATGGGGACCTTTATGTGGGTGTTCTGAGCTTATGTGCTATGCGATCCACTGTCCTTCCTTTCTCCTTATGTGTCCTCCCCAGCCCCCACCCTCCACAATACTCTGATCTGTGTTGTGGGCACAGGACAGCTGATCTCCACATTTCCTAAGCTCCAATGTCACCAGTTTCTCTCGATGATTGGCCTGAAGGAGACTCTGGCATGACACGGGGGAGGAGAAACCTGAAGCCACTGCTCCATCCACCCTGTATAGTTTCTCAGGTGACTGCTAAGTCCCCTCCCTGGCTTTAGCTCCAGCTAGATAGACTTGTCATGGTTCCAGGCATGGCTAAGTGACCCTGGCCCCGGCGGCCTGAGCTGTAACTCAGCCTCTCGCGCTTCTCTCTCTGATGATAAACCCCTGGATTGCTCCCAGCTTCCTCATCTACGTAAACAATTCCTGTATTTCATTTCTTCTCTTGTAAATACTTAAAGTGGTTTCCGATTTCCTTGCTAGAATCTGATGGATACATATATTAAAAGAATTGATAATGAACATGGTAACTTAGCAAGTAGTGTAGATATAAGACGTCAAAAGTAGAACACAATGCCTAGAACCATTACTAGACCTCGCCACTCCCCCCGCCCAATATGCAGGAAAGAGAAGCTGCATCTCACCTTCAGGAAAAACTGGGCCACTGGCTGAGTGGGAGTAATTGTAATATGAATCCATTGTCTTTAAAGAGTGCTTCCAGCAACCAAGTGTCTCACAGTCATATCACTGGCTCAACATCTGTGAGAAACTATGAGTATGGCATAGGCATGCTCGGCCCACAACCTGGGTGTGCCGAGAGTTCTTGAATTTCTTGACTTTATTTAAATCTGCAAATTTAAAGAGGTAGTGAGAGAAAATAAAAGCAGAGATGTTTCTCTCTCTCTCTATTCTCTCTCTCTCTCTCTCTCTCTCTCTCTCTGTCTCTCTCTCTCTCTCTCTCCCTCCCTCCCTCTCTCTGTCTCTCCCTCCCTCCCTCCACCTCTCCCTCCCTCCCTCTCCCTCAATCTCTTGCTCTCTCTGAAGAAGACAGAAATGAAAGTCAGAAAGAGAAGGAGTAAAAGGTGGTAGTCTGTGTGGTTCTATGATCTGATGGCCAAATGCGCTCAATCCCCACCTTAGCACACAAGACATAACTGGAACCAAATAAGAGGCCACATGAGGATACAGGAAAGGTATATGTTCTTTAATTAGGTCACTCTCATGACTTTACAATGTAGTTGAAACTCCCACATTTTTGAAAAATTGATCATCACAGACAAGTAAAAATTCAAAACTGGATTTTATGGTAAACAAAAATGGCTCACAAACTGATTTCCTTTGTACAAATGCAAATATACAAAGTCTCCTCCAGAGAGATAGTTCACAGGACTGGAACATGTACTCTGCATGTCAGCCCCTTGTGCAGACCCCAGAACTCACGGTCTATGGAGCATTGCTGGGTGTGACCCCAAAACAGAAAGGCTTTCTCCTTCACATATAATATATAGGATGGTTTACCTTCTAATTTGTATTACTTGAGTAATTATTTATGAAGAAATAGATATATAAATTATATACCTACTAGATGGGTAAATATACAAAAATACTTATATCTTTTAAGTATAAAAATTAACTATACAATTTCTAAGTCATAAAACTCAATTGTGATGCCTCATCTTGAATAACCTGTTATTTTTTTAGAACACACACCCCCCCCAAATACCATATCTCGAGGTATTTTTAAACAAACTCCCTTTATTAATAGACAGCAGGCTGAGAATTTTTTATATTCTATATCCACCTGCATCGTTCTATTAAAACGCAATTTAAAAAAATACAGGCACATGCTGCAAGTGCTAAATTAGAAAAACAGCTGGGCTTTTTACATTGTCCTGCTCTAGAAAAAAGGCACCCAAGACAATCCCAGCAGCTGGCATCCTCTACATGGTGTGCTCATTACCACAAGTAAATAAAGTCAGTAAATTACTGGCAGCGCACAGGGGGCCATGATGAGTCTAGGAAATAACCCTTTCATCAAACTCTCTGTACATTGTATACTGCTTGGGCAAAAAGCAAATAATGATGATCAATGGAAAATTAATATTTTAGTCAAAGAGGAATGGAGATGAAAACATACTATAAATTATTAACTAGCACTTTTACTCTATCCCCTTGGCACAGTGTGAACGAGGCTTCTAAAGAAACAGGATACATTTCTTCTACTTACCTAGCAATGTTTTCTCCAACAAATGAATAATATTTATAAAGAGGCACCTTTCTGAGACACTCGTGAGCGAAATTTATAACCAAATTATTCTACATTTCTGTAACAGAATGTAAGCAAAGCATAAATACATCTCTGTTTATATAAACATGGATGTGTGCTATGTATAGGCCTATAAATATTAAAGCTTTGTAACAGGGAAGCAATCACTGGGCTGGAAGGGGGCCCCATCAGTTCTGGTTCTCTTGCAGACTTGCCCAACAGTGATACCTTAACCTTCTAGCTCTCAGTTTTCTCAACTGTAAATGAAGGGGTTGAATCACAGGTCACCTTGAAGGAACTTTACCACTTTCTAAGTCTGCTTTGAGCCTTCAAAATAAACAATTGGCAGGGGGAAAACAAAGAGATAGTGACAATTAGAGTTTCAGCATAAGGATAAGAGTCATTTTTTTTTTTTAAGTTCTGGTGTTTTGGTGTTTTGTGGACCCGAGCAATAGCATAGCAGGTAGGGTGTTGCCTTGCATGCAGCCAACCCCGGTTCAATTCCTCTGTCCCTCTCGGAGAGCCTGGCAAGCTACCAAGGGTACCCTGCCTGCACAGCAGTGCCTGGCAAGCTACCCATGGCATATTCGATCTGCCAAAAACAGAAACAATAAGTCTCACAATGGAGACGTTTCTGGTGCCCGCTTGAGCAAATCGATGAACAACAGTACTGGTACCAGACAGCAGTGCTACAGAGCTACAATTGTTGCTGTTGGTTTGGGGGCTGAGGGGGTTGTTTGTTTTCAGACCACACCTGTCTGTGTTTAGGGCTTATTCCTGACTTTGTGCTTTGAGGTCACTCCTGGTGGTGCTTGTGGAAACGTATGTGGTGCCAGAAATGAACTTGTGGTCAGCCACCCACAAGGAAAGTGCCCCTTACCCACTGTGCTATCTCTCCAACCCTGTGTTCAGTCTTTAAGTCAATAAAATATATATTGGCACAGGAGGAAATATATATACATAATCACAGGCATAGGTCATCAAGTTGTTTTTATGATAAAAAAAAAAAGTTAGCCAGTACTTGCATTCTTTAGTGAGGGAGATCAATATTTAAGTACCATTTACGAATGTTACAGAAGAAATAATAACTAATTAGCATGCAAGAAGTGAGAAATAAGCAATACCTGAAGTACTGAGCAATCACAGACTTGCCATTTCCTGCATCTGCAGTTCCAGAAACAAAAGGCAAGGCCGCAATCACTAGGTGTTGTAAGAGACCCTAAAATGAGTGACTTGAAATCTCTTTGCCCCGAGAAAAGTACATATTACAGATCAGCCATGATAAGGTTACTTGTAAAAAGGTGCTCATAAACTAGAACAGAGTCAGGAGAGGGGGGGACTATCTGGGGAAAGAGAACTTTCAGAGGCTTAAAGATTTATTTTGAAATAGAAGAAAGCTTTAAATCACTACTGTGACCCAGGAGAATCTAGCCGATGCTACACTCAGAGAAGTTTGAAGACCATGTAGTCCCGTCCTCCCATTTAATAGACAAAGTCTTTAAGGTCAAAAAGGCCACGTACTTGGCCCATGTGCTAAGTATTTTGCAGAGTTAAACTAGAAGAGAAGTCTTTTAAGTTCCAGCCAGGCCTGCTTTCCCTCACTGCTTCCTTTTTCTCTGTGTGGATCCAAAACAAATTCTTCCCTGACTGACTTATGGCAAATGATCCTCCTGGGATGAATAGAATATACTGTTACCTCCCCCTCCCTGGGAAGTTCCTCCCAAGCCATAAAGTTTTTCCCAAGCTGACTAACGCTTTGCCTGGTCCGAATTGTTTTGAAGCCATCATTCTAAATATCATCTCCCAGCTGAGAGATCTGGGAACCAAGCTCTTCCTACCCACTGACTTTCTTGTGTTACTCCCAGAGTGCAAAAGCCAGCATGGCTTGTGTGATATGGGTCAGTGACTCACTGACAAAGCACACACAAAGGAATAACATCTCTCTGCAGCTGAAGAACCCAAGGTTTGATGGAAAGTAGGCCACACACCTCCTGTGTCTTAGTTTTCTTATCTGTTACATTGGAACAAATATTTATCTTAATGTCCAAGGTGACAAAGAGACAAAATAGGGGGCTGGAGTGATAGTACAGCGAGTTGGCGTCTGCCTTGCACGTGACCCACCCGGGTTCAATTCCCACCATCCCATATGGTCCCCTGAGCACTGCCAGGAGTAATTTCTGAGTGCAAAGACAGGAGTAACCCCTGTGCATTGCCGGATGTGACCCAAAAGGCAAAAAAAAAAAAAAATAGACAAAGAAAGAAAATAATAGTCAATAATAGTCACGGCTCAAAAGAGCTGGCGTGGAAATGCATATTTTTCTATAACTAGCTGGTTTCAGTCCTCCAAGCACCACCCGAGCTGTTTCCCACTATGAACACAGAGAAAATAATGCTTTAGAAGTCTGATTTCTTAGATACAGATTTAATTTTTCAGGCAGGTAGCTAACCTTAAAAATTACCTGGTTTAGAGGCCAGAGGGACAGTCCAGGGGTTAAGGTATTTGCCTTGAATGCAAATGATCCTGGTTTGATTACTGGCACCAGGTATGGTCCCCTGAGCACAGCAGGATGTGGTCCCAAGTCAAATAACTCAAAAAAAAAAAATAATTAAAGCTGGTCCTTCTGAAGTGCAATTATGTACTTAGGTCTGTATGCCACATTTTCCATCCACCCAATTCAAAGTGCTTTCTTTATACATGTGACAATACGGAAGGGGTAAAACACACATAACTCATAGTGTGTCTTGACAAGACACAAGATGGCAGTCTCCTACACTCCCAAGGCTGGGGAACGCCCTTCCCCCAAATTAATTGCATTTCTAGTAAATTATGTGGTAGGATACACCATATAATTTCAGATACAGAAATGGATTGGGAGTCTTCTCCTATAACCTAACAATTTTGAGACGATCAAGCTGTGTCATGATGAGAGAGGAAGCAAGAGAGAAGCTGACAGTATTAACTGTGCTTTACAAGGCTGGCAGTTCCATAAAAGTGGTTCTCACCCATCCTCTACCATTTCTGCTTCAACAAAGGGAATCCTTAGTCCTCTCTTTTCCTAGCTGCCACACACATCATTTGCATTTCAGGTTCCTTTTCAGTGCTTTCATTTGAGTTCTAAATCATGAATAACGCTCTCATGAAAGTGACTGGTGTGGAAAAATAGATCCATATCTTCCAGGTTCTTAGCTCTCCACTGGGACCGGTCATTATTTGCTACCTGCCTGAGTGCTGCCCTACTCTGAATCACTCAACTAATATATTCTCTTGAGGAGTCAGTTCTTCTGAAGAAGGCCCTCCTATGCCCAGCAGAAAAACAGTTTAAGAATAAAACTGACGGGCCAGAGGGCTAGCTCAACAGGTTGGAGCACATAGTTCGAATGCTGGAGTCCTGGGCTGTCTCTGGCAGAGCAAGATTCCTTAAACACTGCCGTGATTGACCCCTGAGCACAGAGTAAGGAGTAATCCTTAGCACTGCCAACTACAAACTTAAAACATGATAGAAAATGGATGCTGGAGGAAATGATACCCAGAGCTCTTCTATAAAAAGAGGAAGGACAAGAAAGGAATGAGGGAGAGAGTAGGCGAGAGACTGACTGTCCGTGGGGTTTCTGGGAAATCTAGGCAAGTACACAGGGTGTCAGAGCTTTGGAGGAGTGAAACTATTTCCCCACCTTAGTTCGGACTCAGAGCCCAGAACTGTCTATTCTATCACTCTTTTCTGGACAAAAACAAGAGCATCATTTCAAAATCAGAAGGAAAAACCCCAGATTCTTCTGAAAGACAAGAATTATTTCACAGACTTAAAATCAGACCACACTGAAGCTCCGTCTGCAAAAATAATGTTTTTTTTTCCCTGACATTTTAAACAGCACAATTTAACGGCTCAATGTTTCATTTGACATTTAAGAAGTTACCCATCTCCAAGAAGCTTATTGGCAAATCTTCTCAGTACCCAGAATTAGCAAATGCAGCATGCATGCGAACACATTCAAAAGAGCCCAAAAGACTCCTTAAAAAGGAAGCCTGGGACACTGAGAACCAGCTGTCACCTATGCAGACCTAGATCTACCCAGACTTTAGTCCCTGCTTTGGTTTCTGTGAACAGCTCACCCCTTTCAGATGCACCTATAACTCATCTAGGGTTAGAAAAGTAGTTAAGAAGATGGTTGCACTAGATAGACATTGAATTACCCAATGTGCTCAAGAGAGAAAGAGGTTTCAGGAAAAAGGTTAGTTACCTTTGTTAGAATTGTGGGTTGGCTGCCGGTTATACACTGTGCCACCCAGGTTACTTTCTCTGTCTGGTTTCTCATTTCTAAAATGAGAAGAGTGCCTATTTCAATGGTTGGTAAGATGATTAAATGTAAATTTCATTTAACTACAAAGAACTTTGTAGAGTTCTTGAAACAGCCTTGCAGAATTAATTCTATGCAATTAATTGCTCATTAAAAAATAATGAGTGAGAGTCGGAGCAATACATAATACAGTGGTTAGGGAGTTGTCTTGCACTAACTGACCCCAGGTTTGATCGCCAGCACCCATATGAGCTCCTGGTCCCCAGGACTGAGCCCAGAATTCAGAGACAGGAATAAGCCCTGAGCACCACTGGGTATGGCCCAAAACAGACATTTTTAAATTATTATTTATTAATTATTAATTATTATTTATTTCCTTTTGGGGTCACACCCGGCGATGCACAGGGGTCACTCCTGGCTTTGCACTCAGGAATTACTCCTGGCGGTGCTCAGGGGACCATATGGGATGCTGGGAATCAAACCCGGGTCGGCCGCATGCAAGGCAAATGCCCTATCCGCTGTGCTATCGCTCCAGCCCCGAAAAAGATTTTTTTAAATAAAGAATGATATGTGTGACTATTTTTTATGTAATTTATGACCCAGTATGTATATAATCCATAGATAAATCATTCAATGTAACAAAGATTTTTTGGCTCTGTGACTGCTTTGTGAATGATACATGAATGATACATGACCTCAATCAGGGTCAATAGAATGTTCTGATTCTACTTCTGAGACTCCTGGAACAGAGCTATTAGTTCTTTACTATTTTACTTGATTCTAAGAGGATAGAGACTGTAAAGTTGCCACCTCAAGTTTTCAAATATGATGAAAGAATTGGAGAATAACAAAGAGTTGGGAGGATCTACAACAAAGAAATGGGTTTCAGTGGCATTATTAGAGCTGCTCAATCACAGCATGCCTGAAGTCAAACCTTCACTAGACTTCTTAGTTATGTGAACCAATACTTTCCCTTCCCCTTTCTTTACATTAGTTTCTGCTACGTTTGGGGGGTAGGGGGAAAAGGCGCTAGGGAGAGAGGTTAATCACTTATAAAAGAAAGACCAATTGGTAGGATTTACGGTATATCTGAGGTAAGTATCATGGTGGCGGTGCGGGTGGGGTGGAATTTGCCCCATCAATATTTAAAATGTCAGTTTCTAGTTTTGTGATTGTTTGGTTTTCATTTTTCCCTTTTGGCAGGGGCAGAGGTGGGGTGTGAAGCATCACATTCAGGTTCCTTAAGTTTTCCTACTTTCAGTTCCTTCATCTGAAAATCCAGAAGTTGAAGGAAACAGTCATTTTGTTTGGGGCCACACCCAACAATGCTCAGAACTTGGTGTTCCTGGTTCTGCATTCTGGGATCATCCAGGTGGGTTCAGAATTGGGCGGGGCAGGGGTGGGGCGGCATAAGGGGTACCAGGGATCCAACCTGGATGGGTGCGGCATACAAAACAAGCACCCTCCCCACTGTACTAGCCCCAAAGGAGAAAATAATCCTTATTGAAACTCGTAACTCTAAATGTTATGAGCATGCCTTAAGTTCTTTTGCTACCTTCAAGTTCACCTTTTCCATTCGTTATGAAACCTACAGGAATCCCAAAGGTGGGGCTGGAGCAATAGCACAGTGGGTAGGGCATTTGTTTCCCTTGCACGTGCCCGACCGGGTTTGATTCCCAGCATCCCATATGGTCCCCTGAGCACCACCAGGGGTAATTCCTGAGTGCAGAGCCAGGAGTAACCCCTGTGCATCGCTGGGTGTGACCCCCTCAAAAAAAAGGAGAAAAGAAAAGAAAAGAAAAGAAAAGAAAAGAAAAGAAAAGAAAAGAAAAGAAAAGAAAAGAAAAGAAAAGAAAAGAAAGAAGAGAAGAAAGAGGGGAGGGGAGGGGAGGGGAGGGGAGGGGAGGGGAGGGGAGGGGAGGGGAGGGGAGGGGAGGGGAGGGGAGGAGAGGAGAGGGGAGGGGAGGAGAGGGGAGGAGAGGGGAGGGGAGGAGAAAGAATCCCAAAAGGGCCAGGGAGATGGCTGGGTGAGTGGGACATATGGCTAGCATGTTCCAGAACCTGAGTTTGATCCCTGGGAAAGCACTGGAAAAGCACCAATCCCCAAGCACAGCTGGGGTAACCTTGGTGGCTCCAAGAACTGCCTGGCTCAAGCGTCACTGAAGGTGACCCCTATTTTTAGGAGAAATGGGGGCTGGAGCAGGTTGGGTATTTGCCTTGCACACGGTCAACCCGGGTTTGATCTCAGGCACCCCCTATGGTTTCCCTGCCCCCAACCCCAAGAACCACCAGGAGTAATTTCTGAGTGATCCCTGGCTTCGTCAGGTGCGACCCCAAAAAACAAAAACAAAAGGAAGCAATGGTTTGCTTTTTGATTGTTGGGCTTTTTTTTAATTTGGTTTGTGATCACATTTAGGGTGCTTTGGGTCCCACCTGGAGGAACTTGGGGGATCATTTGGTGCTGTAAATAGAACCTCAGTTTTGAACTGTCTCTCTATGCCCCCTCAGGTCTCACCCCACCCTACCCCGGTGCTTTTGGACTTTTCTTTTTTTTTTTTTTTTTTTCTTTTTGGGTCACACTGAGGGATGCACAGGAGTAACTCCTGGCTCTGCACTCAGGAATTACACCTGGCAGTGCTCAGGGGACCATATGGGATGCTGGGAATCGAACCCAGGTCAGCCGCAAGCAAGACATTACCCTACCCACTGTGCTATTGCTCCAGCCCCACTTTTGGGTATTTTTAAAAGCAGCCTAAAAGAGAGAAAGAGTCCATCAAAAATAACTCGTGAGCTTTTCAGAATTTTTTTCATTCCATACATTATCACTGGACTTACATACCTAATTTTTTTACTCAGAAAGGCATAGTGTTAAGTTCTTTAAAAGCTTTTAGAAAATCTTGCTGGTTCAAAAGCTAATAAAGTGTTATAGTAGTTCTCTGCAGTAACCATAGAAAGTTGAGCCATTGTCTACCAGAACAGCCATACCATAATGAGGACTTCTTCATATAAGCATTTGTATAAATGAGAAAGAGTAAAGAACTGTGATATTGCATGGAGAATATATTTACAGAACCAAAGATAGTATGATAAACCCCAGTGACTTATCAATTACATTCAATTATTAAAAACATAATTGATGCTGAGAAGAGGAGGAAAAAATACCATTTCTGGAAAAATTATATGCATGATTCATAAGAACAATCTTTAAACTGCTATAACTTTAAACATTATTTTATTTTTGTTTTTGAGCCACACCCTGTGGTCCTCAGGGATTGCTATTGGCTCTGTGCTCATGTTTATTCCTGGGGTTCATATGTGGTGTCCAGGATGGAACCAGGTCTGGCCCAAGACATAATTTTTTTTCTTTGCTTTTTGGGTCACACCCGGCGATGCACAGGGGTTACTCCTGGCTCTGCACTCAGGAATTACTCCTGGCGGTGCTCAGGGGACCATATGGGATGCTGGAAATTGAACCTGGGTTGGCCGAGTGCAAGGCAAACTCCCTAACTGCTGTGCTATCGCTCCAGCCCCCCAAGACATAATTTTAATAAGTTGTTATCTCATTTCCCAAGCCACCACAAGTTTCACACATTCACTTAATAAGTGAAAATAGTTATTGGAAATGGACTCAGTTGTTAGCCAACATTGGTGTTGGAATATTAAATGTAACAAATCATCATGAGCAACTTTGTAAAAAAATAATAAATTAAGTGACAAACTGGAAAATAAATTGTCAGCCAACAAAGAATCAGAAAAACTATTAAAAAGTTATTATTGTACAGGGCTTTAGACATTTACCTTGTATGCAACCAAGCAGGTATAATCCCTGGTACTGCATACAGTTCCTGAGTTGTGCCAGGGGTAACTACTAAGCAGTCCAACATCATAATGTACCTCATTAACATCTGCTGCAGTGTTTTTATTTTTATTCAATACAAAAGTAGTGCTTACTCTATGACAAGCAATATTCTAAGGGCTTCACAAATATGACCTTATGTACTCTCTTTTACTACCCTATAGAGCACCAAGAGGTTAAATTCTTGTCAATGTTATAGAATTCATTATTTACAGAACCAGGGCAGCTCTGCAGGAACCAAGCAGTCTGGCTGCAGGCCCATTTTGTTCGCCACCGCACCCCGCTGCCCCACCCTACGCTCCTGTTACAGCAAACATCATAGCTACGATTCCCAGTAATTCCATCTACAAATGTTTGTTGTAGAATAATCAGCAGATTCTGTGCGATAAAAATTTTATGCCATAAAAAATTCTATGTAATATTGTTTCTTCCAAAGTAACGACAGTACAGTGGATAGGGCATTCCTCTTGCAGGCAGCCCACCTGGATTCAATCCTTGGTACCCTATAAGGTCGCTCAAGTCGGCCAGGAATGATCCTGGAGCTCAAAGCCAGGAGTAACCCCCTGGGTGTGACTCCAAAACAAAACAATAAACAAAAAGAACTTTGCAAGCATATGGTTACAAGTTTTCATGCCCCATCACACATGCCTAGAGCATGATTCTAGCAGCTCTGCTCTCTGTGATCCCCATTGCCCCGAGAGACTCCTGGTGAGCACATATGCAAGCACTACGGCTAAAGGAATGCAAACCTGGGTGAGCAGAGTGTGCAAGCATCTCAACTGGATGTGGTGCTCTGTGAGCACCACAGCTAAAAATGGCAAAGACCACCACCAGGCATGTCTGCAGACCTTCGTCACTGAATAACAACAATAAAATCATCAGCAATGGAGAGAAGGGGAGAGGAAATAAAAATCAATCAAAAAAAGCAAAGCAATGATAAAAATATCGTAACCTTATAATAATATTTGGCCTTTTTTTTTTTTTTTGCTTTTTGGGTCACACCCGGCAATGCACAGGGGTTACTCCTGACTCTGCACTCAGGAATTACCCCTGGTGGTGCTCAGAGGACCATATGGGATGCTGGGATTGATCAAACCCAGGTCGGCCTCGTGCAAGGCAAACACCCTACCCACTGTGCTATCGCTCCAGCCCATATTTGACCTTTAAAAACAAGAACTTGAGGTATCTGGGATCTCAACTGACTAGAATCCTCTCACTTCCTGTCACTAGCAGGTAAGTAAAATACCAAGGTAATGATTCAAATCTTTCCACTCAAGGCAATAGACATCATCCTAAACTTTTTGTTTGTTTGTTTTGGGGGGGTCACACCCAGCGATGCTCAGGGGTTACTCCTGGCTCTGCACTCAGGAATCACTCCTGGCAGTGCTCAGGGGACCATATGGGATTCTGGGAATCAAACCCAGGTTGGCCACTTGCAAGGCAAATGCCCTACCTGCTGTGCTATCACTCTAGCCTCTATCTTGAACTTTTATATTGAAATATTCTTGTTCTGCAGAGCCTCAAAACATCAAGGCAAAATTCCACAGCCAATCAAGTTGCAGTCACAGATAAGGTTGGTGGGCTTGGAGAGGTGGAGAGCTTGGAGCTCAATGCCCTCCTGGTAAAGAGATTTATGATCATCAGAATTATTTCTTTATTTTGGATTTTTTGTTTTCTTTGGTGCCACACCCAGTGATATTCAGAGGTTACTCCTGGCTGTGCACTCAGAAATTATCCTGGTGGTGTTCAGGAGACTATACGGCATGCCAGGGATTGAATCCAGGTTTGCTGTGCATTGAAGGCAGGCAACCTACCTGCTATACTATCTCTCTAACTCTAAGAAAGATTTTGTCCCCCTGTGGTTATATTTTTGCTTTTGAGCCATATCTGACAGTCACTGTCATTGTAATCCTGTTGTTCATCGATTTACTCATGTGGGCGCCAGTAACGTCTCCATTAGTCCCAGCCCTGGGATTTTAGCAACCTCTTTCCTTACTTGTCTTTCCTAACGATTTGAGTCTCTTTCAGGGTCAGGGGAATGAGACCTGTTATACACCTGACAGTACTCAGAGCTAATTCCTGGCTCTGCATTCAGTGAATAATATGGGGTATCAGACATGAACCTGGGTTGGCCATGTACAAGTGAAGCACTCTGCCCATTGCACTATTGCTCCTCTCCCTATTTCTCTCTCTCTCTCTCTCTCTCTCTCTCTCTCTCAAGCAAGCAAGCAAGCAAGCAATTTCTGGAAATTCTATGGAATATTTTCGTTCACATTGTAGTATTTAGGCCATCTCTTATCCTTGCACTAAATTTCACTCTAAAGACACTAATTATAGGATGGTTTTAATCCAATGTCTTTAGAGTAGGGGTTTGCATGTGTGTCTGCCTGTCTGTGTTAAAGAGAGAGTGTTTATACTGTGTGGTCAAGGCAAGAATTGTTTGCTTCTTTAAAAGAAATATTAATGATGTTCATGCCAAGACAGCAGCCAAACGAAGAGTAAGCCCAGGGCTGGTTATAAAAGCAAACACAAGAAAATAGTGCCAAAGAAAATTTGGCTGAATGATGGAAAGACAACAGAAACAATAAAGCTGATGAGAATCCAATACTGGAGCATTAAACCTTCCATTACTATCATATGTGAACATCCTGAAATTCTTCAAGAATTAAATTGTACTCACATTCACAAGTGAATTGGTTCTAAATATGATTTATTTCTCTTTTTTTGTTTTGTTTTGAGGCCACAGGGGAATGCTCAGGGGTTACTCTTGACTCTACACTTAGGAGTCACTCCTGGCAGGCTCAAAGGACAATATGGGATGCAGGAGATTGAATCCAGATCAGCCACATGCAAGGCAAACACCCTACTAGCCTCTCTAGTCCCAAAATACAATTTTTGATTGTTCCCTTATATCAGAGATAATCATATATTTTGTTGTTTAAATTTATCTTTCACACTATTCTCAGGCAGTATTTTTTAGGGAACCACAGCTGGCGTGCTCAAGACTACTTCTGTTTTTGTACTCAGGGGTCATGTCAGGTGGTTCTCTGGGTACATTATGTGGTGCCAGAGATTTGAACTAGCTTTTTCAGGAAGCAGGTGTATGCCTTTACCTCTGTACTATCACTCTTTCCCCTTAGGCAATATTTTTGTGTTGAGGCTTATAGATCTATAAGTCTCCTGAGCAAGTGACTATTACTGAACTTGGAAATTTTAGCCTCAAGTTCACAGGAGTTAATTAATTATAATTTTTATTTCATGGCACCCTAAAATGTTTGGTCCAACAAAGGACATTAGTTCTATTACCACACTCCTTCGTTCTAGATCATTAATCTCAATAACAATCTCCACTGTGGTATATGATGCATTTAATGTATTTGAACATTTGCCTGTCTTTATAAAATGTGTAGTTATGTAGTGTTAAAATATATCTTTTTAAGGCAGCTCAGATAGAGAAGGGAACACCAAGTAAAATGTGGTTGGAGATCCCGAGAGGGAAGGGAGATATGTGCTGAAAGTAGACTAGAATCTGAAAACAACGGCCACTCAATACCCCTATTGCAAACCAATACACCCAATTGGAGAGAGAGATCAAAAGGGAATACCCTGCCACAGAGGCAGGGTGAGGTGGGGGAGGAGATGGGATTGGGGGGTGGGAGGGATACTGGGTTTATTGGTGGTAGAGAATGGGCACTGGTGGAGGGATGGGTTTGCGAATATTGTATGAGGCAAAAACAAGCTCGAAAATGTGTAAACCTGTATCTGTACCCTCATGGTGACTCACTAATTAAAGAATTTTAAAAATATATCTTTTTAATTTCTAAAATGGCATTATTCTATATTATGCAATACAAATTGTTTATCTATTCACCTTCAATGATTTCTTAGGTTACTTCTATCTGCTACCAGCTCTACAAATAATGCTGAGAAAACATTTTCATATATCTATCAGTTGTCTGATATATATTTAAAATAATTTTAACCAGACTCCCAGAGTTCAAAATATAACACTTTTATATCATAGTTGAAGACCCCACATTGAAAGAAGTTAGCATTTACAGCTTACCCCTCTCCCCAAAAGATAATATCAAAGAATAGAATAGCAAAGGAAGGATATATCAAGACTAATTCTCTTCTCTTAACTCTCAGAGAACATACTCTAGTGTACATAACATATTTACCAAGTATATGATAGAATCTTCTTGAATTAGGTGCTTCTCATCAGACAGGTATTGAAGTTGGGTACGGAGGTGCTGGTTCAGAAAATTCAATATGAAATATCCTAGAAATCATAGTTCTGAATGTTACTATATTCAAGTGATAAAGGGGGGTAAAATAACAAGCTAAGAGAAACCAAATTGGCTTTGGTACACTCTGGTACACAGCAGACTGCAGTTATGTAATGTATTTAAAATGAAAATGTTGGGAAGCAACCCAAACTCTACCTCCGACCAGCTGTTTGATTTGTTATTTTTGCTAGGAAGGTTTCCAAAGGAATATGAGTCTGGTATCTTTAGAGAAATGTTCTGTACTTATGAGCACCATGGAATGACCTTATTTGTCATTTTATGGATTCTGCACTATAAAGCATTTAAACAGAGTCATTTTTGGAATCATTGGTAGGAGGATGGAGTGATAGAATACAAATAGCTGTAACTACTTAGCTTACTTTACTTCCACTAGCCTCTGTTCTACATCTAAGAAGGAGGGACATCATTATTCATTATCTGTTACATGTAACAGACAATGTAACAGACAATAAATAAGAAGTGCATTTTCTCTTATCCATATTTTTTAGTTAAGGTTCATGTGTTCCAATATACGTGAAGACAAATGCCCTTTCAGCATTTTCTATGATGCAAAAAAGGAAATGAAGCCATGTGAAGATGTTTCTTTGAAGAAATTTCATGAAGTCATGAAAACTGGGAGTTTCTAGGCACTTCTGGAGTGATCTTAGTCAGGAAAGGAAAGGCAGACTGCTTGGAAACATTATCTTGTGTCCCTGGTAAATAGACTAAAGAGATCTCAAAAGAGCAGGATTGGAAGCTAAATATTTAGTAAGTTATACTTTTTTTCTTTTCCAAATAAATGTTCCTTTCTATGCTTAATTGTATTTTTCTATTAGAATTGGAGTTTTAAATGCTGAGATAGCATTGGGTTTTGTTGTTCTGTTTTTGTTTTGAAGCTACACCCAGTGGTATTCAGGGCTGATTCCTGACTCAGCATTCAATAATCATTCCTGGGAGGTTCAGGGGGACTATGTGGTGAGCCAGGGGTCATGTTTGACCAGCTTCATGCAAAGCAAGGCAAATACCTGCTGTACTATTAATCTAAGCCCAGAAGAAAACATTGTTTTCAAGATTCCAAGTGTTCATATGTTTTCTTGTGCCTCATTACCCCACTACACCCACATCCAAAGTGCCATTATAGCTAATACATTGAACTCCCTCCGCCACTTTATTCTTTTTCCATTCTTGGTAACCTCAGTTTGGTGGTTAGACTAAGGATCTGTTTTCCTTGGCTATTGTTTCCTTAATTTGTTTATTTATATCCTCACATGTGAGTGAGATAATTTAGCATTTGTCCTTCCCACCTGATTTATTTCACGTCACATAACTTTCAAGTTCCATCCATGTTGCAGCAAAAGGCAAGATTTTATAGTAGAGTATATTCCTTTGTAAATGTTTATGTATACATTGTGTATGTGTGTTAATACAGATAGATAGATACCTAGCATAACTTATTTTTTATATTTTTTTATATTATGGGGCACTTGGGTTACTTCCAAAGCTTGATTATTAAATAAGGCTACAACAAACACTGGTATTCATATACTTTTGAATTAGTGTTTTTATGTTTTCTGGATAAATACTTAATAGTAGGATTTCAGAATCAGATGATAGTTTTGTCTCTTGCTTGCTTGCTTGCTTGCTTTCCTACCCTCTCTTTCTTCTTTCTTTTTCTTTTCTTCTCCCTTTCTCTCTTCTCTCTGTTTCTTGGTGACTCATTGTAAGAATGTGAGTTTGCAAATTCAGCCCTGCAAACTTGGGCTCTACTGTGCCAGAGATTACCCAGGCCACCAGGCCACCCCAGTGATGCTCAGAGGCTCCGGGGTTGCACTTGAAGATGTTCGGGAACCTTATGGTACAGGAAATTGAATGTTGGTTCAAGTTGGATTGTCCTTCTCCATATCCTATTGCTGTAATGTCTCCAACCCTAGTAGCTCTACTTTAAAAAAAATTTTTTGAGAGGTCTACAACCAGTTTTCCATAGAGATTGAACCAATTTCTATTCCCACCAACAATATAAACAAGCTCAATTTTACTCCACTTCATCAATATTTGTTTCTATTCTCTTTTTGTGAAGGTGAGGGGTGAGGCAGCTGGAATCTTTAGCACTAGGGGCTGCCCCTGACTTGTTGCTCAGTGGTCACTCATGGTGGTGCTTAGATAAACTTTTGTGCCAGGGATTGAATCCCAAAAGGCGTGCACTCCTGTCCTTTAAGCTACCCCTCCCACCCATGGCATATGATATTTTTTAATGTATTGTTGAACTTGATTACTGAGATTTTGTTAATGATCTTTGCAGTTATGTTGATGAGGGATGATGGCCTGTAGTTCCCTTATTTTGTGATATCTCTATCAATATTTTGTATCAAGAGTTGTACAGTTGGTCTCATAATAAGGATTTGGAAGATTTCTCTTTCTTCAATTTTGGGGGGAATTTGAGAGGGATAGTGTGTTGGTATAGTCATTAAAGATTTAGTGGAACTTAGTAAAATTGGATCAGGGCTTTTATTTGGAGAGATTTTGTTGTTGTTGTTGTTGTTGTTGTTTAATTTGTTCTAGGGCTACACCCAGTGATGCTCAAGGGCTACTCTTGACTTTGTGCTCAGGGTCACTCCTGCCAGTGCTTAGAGCAGAACTATATATGGTGTTAGGATTCCAACTGGAGTCTACTGTATGCAAGACAAATGCCTTACTTGCTGCATTATTTCTCTGACCCCTGGAGAGAAGTTTCAGTACTGTTTGCTTATAATTGCTCATGCAGGTTTTCTGTTTCTTCCTGGTTCCCTCTTGAGGGGTTGTATTATTCTAAAACTTTCTTTCAACTTTCAGAGCATGCCGTTTGGATTTTCACTGGTTCTTGGTAAGAGTTTCCACAATACTGCATGAGGACCTGATATAATCAGGGCACATGAACCAAGCAGGTCTGGGAAACGACAGAAGAGAGTAGATTATAATCACCAGTGCCAGTCAGTGGTTGTACCTTGAAGTTCCTGTGAGCCTGTGGTGCAGCCAAGAATTTGCAATCAAAAGTGCCTTACCTTTCTTTCTGCTTTTGGAGAGGGGAACAACCTTTATCATATTTCACCAAATAATTGCTAATTTTATTCCAAATTTATTTGCAAAAAAAGTGATGTTACCATTACATAAAATTTTGGGGTTTTTTTGTTTGTTTGTTTGTTTTATTTATTTATTTTTTAAAAACTTTTTATTAAATCACCATGTGGAAAGTTACAAAGTTCTCAGGTTTATGTCTCAGTTATACAATATTCAGACACCCATCCCTTCACCAGTGCCCATATTCCACCACCAAAAACCCCAGTATACCCCCGCCCCCACCCCCTACCCCCTACTGTATAACTAATGAATTTCACTTCATTTTATCTTTACCTTGATTACATTCCATAATTCAACACAAAACTCATTATAGTTGTTGGAGTTTCCACCTAAGAGAGACAGACCTACTACCAAGGAAGCATTTGATAATTAGTTTTCCATTGCTGGAAATGAAGAGATATGTAGCCCCACTGCTACAAGTACATAACGCTTTTTTTTTTCCTTTTTCCTTTTCCCTTTTTTTTTCCCCCCTCATCCCCCTTCCCGAGCCTCATAGTATGGTGTACGCCACGCTGCGTCGGCAGCGTGGGGCTTTTGCTTAGTTCACAGTCCAGAGAGGTGGCTGCTACATTAAAAACCTTCACTATTTCAACAAAAACTTACTATTATTATTTGGAGTTCCCCCCCAAGTCAGACCTGTTCAAAAGGAACTGCTTCACATTGCTGACAATTATAAATGTTAAATTTCGATTTCTGTATAAAGTCCAGGGAAAATTCTGCCAGAAATTGCATAGCCCAGCTCACAGTCCCAGTGCATTGCTGTAAGAAGTCTCTGGAATCAAAGTGTTTAGGCGCAGAGGGTCCGCTTCACGCCCAGCAGCTCCAGATTTATCTGGGCTGAGGGTGTGCCGGTTACGCCCCCTTCCCATGAGTTCCTGGGAGCCCCAAAAGTAAAAACCGAATACCTCTGGGTTTGGAGTCTCAGAAGATGGCGCCTGCCACGTGGGTGCCGCCAACCCGCCGTTTTCCGTGTAGGAAGACAGGGTGGGGAGGAAAAAAATCCACCCCGTGGCAGCACAGAGTTGTAGCCCAGTTTGCAGTCCCAGTGCATTGCTATTAGATGCTGCGCTGGATGCCCGAATGTGTTACATCTCTGGAATCAAAGTCTTTAGGCGCAGAGGTTCCCTGTTTGTTTGTTTTAAATCCTAGCTGGAACAGTTGTTTTTATCTTATTTTATTTATTTATTTATTTAGACCACACCCAGCAGTACTCAGGCCTTATTCCTGGCTCTGTGCTCAGGGATCATTCCTGACAGGCTCAGGTAACCATATGGAGTGTTAGGGATTAGACCTCGATCAGGTGTATGCAAGGTAAACGCTCTACCCACTGTACTATTGCTCTGTTTTAAATTTAAAATTTTAAAGTTATTTATTTATTTATTTATTCTTTTTTGGGTCACACCCGGCAATGCACAGCGGTTACTCCTGGCTCATGCACTCAGAAATTACTCCTGGCGGTGCTCAGAGGACCATACGGGATGCTGGGAATCAAACTTGGGTCAGCCTTGTTCAAGGCAAATGCCCTACCCACTGTGGTATCACTCCAGCCCCAAACTTTTAAAGTTTTTTTTAATTAAGTACCATAATGTATTAGGTTGTTCATAATACAGTTATTTCAGGCATCTAGGCATCCAATATTCCAATACCAATCTCATCACTAATGTGACCTTCCACCCACCTCTGTCCTCAGCTCCGCCCCCCCCCCACAACCCCTGAAGCCTGCCTCCATAGCAGGCACAAACAGATTTACTTCATATTGTTTGTTACAATAAAACGGCAAATGGAGTTATCAGAAAACAGATCAATGAAAGTCAATTTGTGATAGTTGTTGTATCTCCCAATGGTGTTACTACACTCATCGAGGATTTACTAGGTGGTTGGTGCTGGTTGAGCCTCTGTGTTATTATTTTCACTCAATGAGCTTGGTGAGCATCTGTGAGTCTTTCCCATCTAATTTGCTGTGCTCCTAGTGGGCTATTAGTACTGTGAAATATGGAAGAGGTGTTGCTCTCAAGTTCTGGAGCTGGGCTGATTACGACTTAGAAGATGTCGGGTGTGGTGGCTGGTGGGACTATTTGGAAGTGGGAGGAATCTGCCCAACCCCATTGCAAGAAGAAAAATTCCTTACCTTTATTTGATTATTAATTTAAAGAGATATAGCACCAAGGTCAAGCAGGCCTTAATACAGTTGTTTCAGGCATTTCAGGCATCACCAGTGTGACCTTCCTTCCACCTATGCCCTCAGCTTCCCCTCCTCAACCCCCAAAGCCTGCCCCTTAGAAGGCATAAACAGATTTACTTCATATTACTTGTTAAAATAAAATGACAAAATGGAATTATGTTTTGTGAATCCTGTGACTCGGGATTCACAGTAGATGGTGTGCAACAACACCGTGGCATCAAAATCAAGCAGACGTAGTCATATCTGGAGGGCTGTGTTCATGAGTGCACAACAGTGGCTGTGGCACTGCACAGTCATGTGTAGTGAAGAGACTTTCAATCACATACATTTAGGATCAACTGCAGTGTCAAGGTTCATAGACTTGGGCAGTATCTGAGAATGTGAAGTAATAAATGTTTGGCAAGGCCTCTGGCATCAGACTTGGGTTGACAGAACTAATGGCAAAGGTTCAAGATCACAAATGCACTTGGGGCTCCTGTGTTCAAATTTAGATGAGGCTATACAGCAGCATGGAATGTATAGTCACAAGAGCCCAGCAGATAGTTGTGTACCATGTTTGAGTAGTCTGGGACAAAGACCAGGAGTTTGAGATAGTAAGGACACGAAGGCACCTGAGCACCAAGTTCAAGACAGCCTGGGTGACTCTTAAGGGTTGAAGGTTGCCAGTATCTGGCAAACACTGAACCGCTGTGGTCACTCAGACTTGGCTGATGGCCTGGGAACTGATGCTACGATGGTTTGTCACAGCATTTGTATTTGGGGTAGCAGAGTCTGCCTGGCTGTGGGCCAGCAAAAAACTACAGCAGGTCATGCGGCCTTCTTGCTCACTGGTTATGCTTAGGGAAGTTCACAGGGTGCTTTCTGTCTACAGGGATATGACTTACTTGATAGCAGTCAAATGATGTGGACTGGGAGTAGCTAGATCTGATTATCTGCTGGACATAAGCAATTCTGATGAGTGTCTCTTAGGCCTCGCTTACTCAGCTGTCTTCCAGCTGTGTCTAGAGCTCTTCTCAAGAATTTCCCTTCAAATCACGGTCTGTTACTATGGAGAAAAGAACCAATAGTCTGTCCATCAGCAAGGTTATATAAGGTCAGCCAGAAGCCTACTGCTGGTGACTCTGACTTCTATTTATAGCCTACAGTTTCTTACCTACATATGGGATTATGGTATTGAAGTGGTAGGTGTTCTGTGCAACATTCCTGTTCTCCAGGGTTCAGCACCTTGGAAATGTCTTCTTCATTGCAACGGGTTGACCCTAGTGGGGTTTCTTTCCTGGTGAAGATATCCCTTTATCACCAATAAAGTTTGGGTGAATTGGAATGTTTGTTTGTTGTTTGGGTGCTACACGCAGTGATGCTCAAGGGTTACATCTGGCTCTGTACTCAGAAATCACTCTTGGCAGTATTTCACAAATCTAACGGAATGCTGGGGATTGAACCCGGTTGGCCATGTGCAAGACAAATGCCCTACCCACTGTACTATCAATCTGGCCCTGGGTGAATTGAAATTTTAGAAGGAAACAATAAAGGAATCACACATACAATCTTGATTGAAAAACTCATTAAATGCTAATATTTCTGTAGAAAATAATGAGAAAATTTCAACATATATAAACAGTAATTACATGATACAAGAGAGTAAAGACTAAAACTACGCTTTTATTATATTTTTTATTTTTTTAAAGGTACCCTTCCACAAAAAGAATTACTTTAGTTCCTAGGAAACCTGTATTTGCCCTTGAATATATTACAATAATATAATTCAGCAGCATGAGAAAGATGACTTGACTCAATCCAAGAACAAGAAGATTTTTCTGGTGCAGAAGGGGTTCCCCAAACTGAATCTCTGGGAAGTCACCCTTCTTCTGTCTAAACCATTGTAAAACACACAAATTTTACTTCAGCTGTAAATCCTCCCAACTTACAAAATCCCAACTTCACATCAATCTTGTTATGTTTACAATATTTTCTAACAAGTAATATTTCAAAGTACATGATGAATTCTCATTTAAGAATATTTGTCTTCATGCTGGAAAAGACGTTTAGCCATAGACCATTTGCCTTACATGTATGAGGTTCATGGGTTTTATCTCAAGCACAGGACCAAAAACAAAAACAAAAACAAAACAAACAAAATAAACAAACAAACAAAACCTCTTGTCTTTGGTATTACAAATAATTACATTCACCCTCCAACTAGAATTTATTTTGTAAATAAAATGAATAAAGATAGTTCTTAACAGAAAACATTCTGGTCACAATATGTCACTATAGAACTAATTTGCTTTATAAGGGGAAGAACACTTCTTCTGTTGATTGATTCAAACCAGCAAGATAAAACTATGTGCCGTATTTCATTTATATCACAACTCAAAATAATCCATTCTGAAAGAGGAAGAGGTAATTTTATAGTCCCAACGAGACCAACTGGAATTTCTATGTAAACCAAGTTGTTTTAGAAAAGAACAAGACAGAAGAGACACTTACGAGATATCAATGAGAGTTGTTTCTCTTCTAAGCTTGACAAGATCTCAGAAGACTTAAAAACAAATAAGTGATAATACAATTTAGTCTTCAAGAACAAAAACAGAAAATTCAGGAATTGGAGATAATCTTTTTTTTTTCTTTTTGGGTCACACCTGGCGATGCACAGGGGTAACTCCTGGCTCTGCACTCAGGAATTACCCCGGCAGTGCTCAGCGGACCATATGGGATACTGGGACTCGAACTCAGGTCAGCCACGTGCAAGGCAAATGCCCTACCCGCTGTGCTATCGCTCCAGCCCCTGGAGATAATCTTTTCTAGTGGTGAATTCCCCAACACACTGTTGCTTACTGGACACAACAGGTGGGTTGTTAAAAATATGGCAAAATTGGTGTAGATTTGGGGGTTTCTGAATTGCACAGGACTTTGTAGAGTCAAAGAAATTTTTTAAGATAAGATAAAAAAAAACTGAAGTTCGTATAGAAATATGACCTGCCCAAAGCCACAAAACCAGAAAAGGCAAAAATGCAAAACAACTGAGACCCAATATCCACAAGTCTGTCTCCAGTTTGGTTATAGCTTAGTTGTTCAAGTTTGGATCTTATGTTTTCAGTTCCTTGGTGGACTGTGCCATGCCAGGGGGTGGGCCCAGGCCTTTAGCATGTGCAACACTTTGGAGTCATCTCTCTGGCACCAAATATGAGGATTTCTTGTTGTGTTTTCTTGTGGTGTTCAGGGCTTACTCCTGACTCTGCACTCCGGGATCACTAAGGCAGGCCTTAGACGACCATATGTGGTGCTGGGGATTGAACCTGGGTTGGCTGTATGCACAGCAAGAATCCTACATGCTCTACCATTTCTCCAGATCAAAAGGATTTCTTAGTTGTGTTTTGTTTTGGATGGGTAGGTGTTGGGAGGAGGTGGGCATTTCCAGCTGTGCTTCAAGCTTACTCTGGACTCTATCAGGGATCAATCCTGGTGGGCTCAAGAGATCGTATGGGGTGTCAGGATCAAACCCAAGTTGACAGCATGCAAGGCAAGTGCTCTACCCACTGTACTATCTCTCAGGTCCCCACAAGAATTTCTTAAACAAAACATACAATCATAAAACATAAAGGGGCAAATATTTGTTAACCCAGTCACATTTAGAACACCATCAAAAGATAGATAGGTTTACTTAGCTATATTTATTTATAAAAACGTGTTGAACAATACCTTTAAGATTTGTATACTGTATTTGTGTCTTTAGTTTTTGATAGCTTACCAAAATAAAAACCACTATAATAAATGTGAATAGATAGGCTATGATCAACAAAGGAAACTTGTTCAAAATATAATAAAACACTTCTTCAATCTCAAAGAAAAAGATTATTTGTGCAAAATTTATCATCAAATACCTTATAGGAGATTCAATCTTTTTTGTTTTTTATGCATTATATATGTTTAATTGGCAAACTAATAATTCTGGTAAGAACAAGAGTTAGTGATAATGTAACACACCAAAATTATTTCTTTCTCTCTTTCTTATTTTCTCTTTATCTTTTTTTCTTTCTTTCTCTTTCTTTCTTTCCTTCTTCTTTTCCATCATTTTCCTTCTTTTCACTGCTTCCCAAGCAGTCACCATGGCTATACCTGTCAGTGCTAGGGAGCCCACATGGTGCCAGGGATTGAGCATGTGCCCAGTGTGTGGTAAGCATGCATTCCAGTTCTTTAAGATATCTCTCTGGATCAAATATCCGAAACTTTTATATACTTCTCATAGAAGTAAAAATTAGGGGGTAACTCAATAGCTTGGGGTGTCCATATTGCTAGCAAAATGTTGTAAATTCAATCCCCAGTTTTCTGCTTCTCCCTGATGCCAGGACAGGCTTCCGCCACCAGCCATCCTACACTCGAATAACTGGATTAGAAAATAAATGAAACAATGACTGAAGTTATTAAATGGATCAATTTATTATCTCATATTACAAGTTTTTCAGTTCTTTAGAAGTTTGGTGATGTTTTTGAGATCAGAAATATTCCATAGGTCCTTCACTTTTATTTATCTAGGATATAGTGATTCACTTAAAATAAAAGTTTTAAAGATTCCTGAGTGCATGAGCCAGGAGTAATCCCTGTGCATCGCCGGGTGTGACCCAAAAATAAATAAATGAATAAATAAATAAATAAAAAGTTTCGAAGAAATTACGGGTGACATTAAGTGAGGACTTACAATATAGGGAAAACAAATGCCCTCGGATAACTCAGCTAGAAAAGGAGACAGAACTTTATCATCATATGACCCACTTATCAGCATATGACCCAAGAAGGCCAAATTTAGATAAGGATAGGGCAAGATTTTTCAGGTCCAAAAGATAGTGACATATATGCCTCTGAGTCACATTATTTGAAACAGGATTTTAATCAGTTGTCATCCTGGTAACTCCTCTTTCCAGTATCTGTCAGAGTATCTTCATCTTTCTCTTAAATTACTTATTTTTTAATATATATAAATGTAACTTTATTTTATTGAAGAACCATGGTTTACCAAGACTCATATTTGAACTAATTTCGGCATACAATGTTGCAGTACCAATTCCACCATCAGGGTCAACGTCCCTCGACCTGTGTTCCCAAATTCCCTCCCACCCTACTCCCCACCCCACCCCCACCCCTGACACCTTGATGGGGACATTTTTTAAGTTTGGTTGTTACTTGGTTGTTCAAGTTTGGATCTCATGCTTTCAGTTTTGTTGACTCTGGTTTGCTTATTGAGCTCTACCACCTCTTTACAGCACCCATGTGTCCTAATCCCTTTGTCCCTTGTCCCCACAGCTTCTTGCCTCTCTCTCTCCTCTGCCTCCCCTCCCTTTATTTCTTTTCTTTTATAAAATCCCTATATCTTCTGCTTTTACTGACTGATTTTGGTGGAACATATATATCCACAATTTTCTTTTCTTTCTTTTTTTTTTTGTTTTTGCTTTTTGGGTCACACCCAGCGATGCTCAGGGGTTACTCCTGGCTTTGCACTCAGGAACCACTCCTGGCAGTGCCCGGGGGACCACATGGGATGCCAGGGATCGAACCCGGGTTGGCCGCGTGCAAGGCAAACGCCCTACCCGCTGTGCTATCGCTCCGGCCCCTATTTCCACAATTTTCTAAGAAATTATTTTGGAATAATACATGTTTTGAGTTAAAGAGCATCTTGCCTTAATACTTGATTAATAGTTTGGTTATAAAATTCTAGTTTAGGGGCCGGAGCGATAGCACAGCGGGTAGGGCATTTGCCTTGCACGCGGCCGACCTGGGTTCGATCCCCGGCATCCCATATGGTCCCCCAAGCACCGCCAGGAGTAATTCCTGAGTGCAAAGCCAGGAGTAACCCCTGAGCATCGCTGGGTGTGACCCAAAAAACAAACAAAATAAATAAAATAAAATAAAATTCTAGTTTAGAAACCATTTCCTTTCAGAACATTAAAGGCATTTCTCTATTGTCTTCTAGGTTTTATGCAGTTGTTCCTTAATGTGATTTTTTTCCCCAACCCATTGTGTTAAGAATTTATTGGAGTCTTTAAATTTGGAAACCTCATGTGTTTCAGTTCTGGGAAATGTTTTGGAGTTATCCCATTGATAATTTCCCTCTCTTCATGTTTTTTCCCTATACTGGTACAACTTTTTTGTTTCTTTGACTTTTTTCTACACATGCATGTGTGTGTGCATAAACACATGAGTACATGTGTTTGTGTGTCTGTGTGTGTGTGTGTGTGTGTGTGCGTTGATCAAATTCAAAGCCTAATACCTTCAAAGTAGTAAACTAGCTACACAGTTACCACCTGCTACTTCTTTTAATTCAGACTTTGAAACTGTACTCCTACTTACATATTTTTTGATCTCTCACTCTCACTTAGTTTGCTTTTATGTTTTGCTCTACTTATTGGTATAATTCCTCAACTTTTAAAAAAATCTGTTTTTATTTTACAAACTTATTTTGAATTTGTGTGAAATTGTTTTGTTTTCTCTTTATATTCCTTCTATAAATAGATTTCTATTCTTGTTTCATGGGTATAATATCTATTGCTCAAGATAATAATGGTTTTTTCTTTTTATTTCGATGGTGTTTCCTTTGTTTGGTTGTTTTTTTGTGGTGCTCAGGAGTTACTCCTTGCTCTGCACTCAAAAATTACTCCTGGTGGGGCTCAGAGGACTATATGGCATGCTAGGGATCAAACCCAGGTCAGTCATGTGCAAGACAATCACCCCACTTATTGTACTACTACTCTGGCCCCAGTAATGGTTGTTTCTTTGCTTTCCTTCAAGGTCTTTTTCCTTTGTTTAGTTTCTCTATTTGATATTTTTCTGCTTATCTGGTAATCCTTAGATGCCTGCTCTCTTTAAAAATTGTGAAGATGGGGCTGGAGTGATAGCACAGCGGGTAGGGCGTTTGCCTTGCACTCGGCCGACCCGGGTTCTAATCCCAGCATCCCATATGGTCCCCTGAGCACCGCCAGGGGTAATTCCTGAGTGAAGAGCCAGGAGTAACCCCTGTGCATCGCCGGGTGTGACCCAAAAACAAACAAAAAAAATAAAAATAAAAATTGTGAAGATATTCACATTTTCAATAAATGATGCCTGATTTTCACAAGTGCAATCTGTTTTATTATCTCCAGAGAACAAGTGTTCAAACTTCTGCTGTGGGGGTAATGGAATACCACAAAGTCTGAAATCTTCTGTGTAGCTTTCAATCAGTAATCTTCTGTTTAGCCGCTGCTGCTTATGACCCCTTACCTTGCACTCCCACACATGTCCTCCCTCCCTCTCCACCTCTCTCCTCTCTCTCTTTCTCTTTCTCTCTCTCTCTCTCTCTCTCTCTCTCTCTCTCTCTCTCTCTCTCTCTCTCTCACACACACACACACACACACACACACACACACGATGTGTGATTTTCACTGGTTTTGAGGCTTTTCAGGATTGTGCAATAGAAATATAATCGTTCTTATTTTCCTAGTATTGGTTTAGGATTTTGGCTGGTTTATTAAGTCAACTGCAACTTATGCATTTGCCTTTCAGCTTCAAACATACTGTTGTTGTGGAGTCTCACTGGCATGTGAAACAAAATACAAACTGAGCCTGGACATAAAAAGAAGGATCAGTCAAGAAGTGTCTGTTATACGTAATTTGTAAGCAGGTTCTCACTGTTTAGTTGAGCAGATCATTTTATACATGCCTTGTCTTCGTAGGTTTATGCCCTCAGCAAAAAATTTCTCTAGTGTAGCTTAAACAAGATTTCAGAGGCATTAAAATTATATGCATCACTTCAACCCACCACCTTTTTTTTGAGGGATTTGTTGTCTTGTTTTGGGCCACACCAGGCAGTGCTCAGAGGTTACTCAGGAATTAATCCTGGCTTGGGGGGATCATCTGAGACACCTGGGGTCGAATCCAGGTTGGTCGCATTCAGGGTAAATGCTCTACCCACTGTACTACTGCTCCAGCCCATCAAGCCACCATGGTTATGTTGATCTGACAGTTTACATAGTAATGTAACTACTATCGAGGGTTGGTTTTATTATTATTATTATTTTATTTTTTCGCATGTGTTTGTAGCAAACAATGAATTTTTTTTTACTTTTTTTTTCTTTTTTAGGTCACACCCAGCATTGCACAGTTGCACAGGGGTCACTCCTGGCTCTGCACTCAGGAATTACCCCTGGCGGTGCTCAGGGGACCATATGGGATGCTGGGAATCGAACCCGGGTCGGCCGCGTGCAAGGCAAACACCCTACCCGCTGTGCTATCACTCTAGCCCCGCAAACAATTTTTAAAAGTTTGAAAAACTAAAGTAATAAAGTTTAAAGAGTGGTATCACCAGGCACAAAGATACCTTAAAATTTTCAATTAAGTTTAAACAAGAGTTTGAGACCATAAAATCCAAATCTCTCCTCCTTATTTTCAAGAAGATCAAGTGTCTAGAGAGGTGCCATTACTTGTTGGTAAGAATTATTAACAGAACTAGAATTATCAGTAAAATCTTTAGATTATGAATCAATGTTCTTTTGGAGAGTATCTAGAGGCTTAAATAATTTTTTGGTTTGCTTTTCTTCAGGGTGTTTAGGGCCACACCCTGCAGTTCCCAAAGGATATTCCTCTCTCTGTGCTCAGGAATGACCCCTGACAGTGCTCTGGAACCATGTGTGGGGCGGGAAATTAAAACCAAAAGTTGAGCTACTACAGTCACTTGCAAAGCAAGACCCTTGTATTATTTCTCCATACCCTCAATATGTTTTTTCATAGAAGACTAAACTGTCTCCCAAGTATTCTATTATTTTGTTTATTTTTTTCCTTTTTCCTTTTCATTTTTGCTAACTTTGAAATCTCTCAGATTTCTTTAAATTCCACCAGTCATGCCATAATCAAGAGGAATAAACTTTATACAGGTAGTTTGAAACAGTAGAACAATCAGATATTTTGCGTGAAAATCTGTTATTATCTTATTCTATGGCTTTTTATTTTTTATTTATTTATTTATTTTTTTGCTTTTTGGGTCATACCCAGCAGTGCTCAGGGGTTACTCCTGGCTCTGCACTCAGGAATTACTCCTGGAGGTGCTCAGGGGACCATAAGGGAAGCCTATTGAACCCAGGTCAGTCACATGCAAAGTAAATGTTCTATCATTTGTACTACCACTTCAGCCCTGAAAATCTGTTCTTAAAGAAGTGATAAAATGGGAAAATTGTAATCAGGTTCTCATGGTTTGTTCATCAAGATTATCTCAGATTTACTTCTTCGCATTATTACTTAACTAATGATCATTATAGCTACATATATAACTAAAATATGTAGCACTGTACATAAATACCACATATATGTGTACCAGATACAAATTATCAGGAAAGACCTAGGCGTCCACTTGCTTTGGAGCATTAGATGTCACATGTTTTCATTGTTCTATAGATGTCTTCAGTTTTCTTTCCAGACTTACATTTCCATGCTCATGAGTGATGTGTTGTGATATAGCTGCTGCTCTTTCAGTTGCTTTGGGATCACAGCCATCTTACAGATTCAGGAAGCACACACCCCAAAACGGATTCAAGTTTGTTCCATTTAAGCAAACTTGGTGCCCTGCCCTTTCTCCTTCGCATACTAATGTGCACAGTGCTTATAAGGTAATTATGCATTCATTTTAAGAATTGTGGATGCAGCCAGATTTTTCAAAGCAAAGAAAATAATCAGATAGTTTTTGTATCCCAGAGTTGTACATTTCTGTCAAATAGCTGCATAAAAAAAATTTCATATATATTAAGACATTTTTCAGCTACTGGGAAATTTTTTTTTTTTCTTTTTGGGTCACACCCGGCGATGCACAAGGGGTTACTCCTGGCTCTGCACTCAGGAATTACTCCTGGCGTTGCTCAGGGGACCATATGGGATGCTGGGAATTGAACCTAGATTGGCCGCGTGCAAGGCAAACGCCCTACCCGCTGTGCTATTGCTCCAGCTCCTACTAGGAAAATATTTCTGAATAAATGAATCTTCCAGAAAATTTTCAATTCTTATCCTTTTTTCTACAGAGGAAAAAAGTATACTTTACAAAAAGAATCTAAACAGAATTTGTAAATTCTTAAACAAAAGACTAATGTGAAGAAGAAGATTCCATGCCTTAGACCAATTTTTAAGCTTCGCAACACTCTCCTCACTATTCTAGGCCTGGGAATGTGGTTCCCTGGAAAAGTATATATCTAGCCTATGCGGGGCCCTGAGTTTAATGCTGCACTGTAGCACTGTCGTCCCGCTGTTCATCGATTTGCTCGAGCGGGCACCAGTAATGTCTCCATTGTGAGACTTGTTGTTACTGTTTGTGGCATATGAATATGTCACGGGTAGTTTGCCAGGCTCTGCCGTGCGGGCGGGATACTCTTGATAGCTTGCCGGGCTCTCCAAGAGGGATGGAGGAATTGAACCTGGGTTGGCCATGTGCAAGGCAAACGCCTTACCCGCTGTGCTATCGCTCCAGTCTAAGGATATATCATATTAAGCAAAATAACTAAGATGGAGAAGGATTAATATTGAATGACCTTGCTCCAGTTCCAAAAGAAAATTATGGGTTTTTTTTTTTTTTTTGCTTTTTGGGTCACAACCAGCAATGCACAGGGATTACTCCCAGCTTTGCACTCAGGAATTACTCCTGGCAGTGCTCAGGAGTACTGAGCTATGGGATGCTGGGGATCAAACCCGGGACAGCGGTATGCAAGGCAAATGCCCTACCTGCTGTGCTATCGCTCCAGCCCCCAGAAAACTATGGTTGCTAATTATGAAAGTCAGAGCTTTAAAGGAAGATACAAATCTGCAACAGTAGCAATATTAACATGAGAAATTGTTATTCTTTTGGGGGGAGGGTTGGGGCACACCCAGTAGTGTTCAGGGCTTATGCCTGGTTCTGTGCTCAAAGGTCACTCCTGGAAGACTCAGGGTGTCATATAGTGTGCCAGGGATTGAATCTGGGTTGGCCACATGCAAAGCAAGTGACTTACTTACTGTATTATCACTTCAGCAGCAGGATCATTATTTTTAATAATGCCTAGAAATAAATAGCATATTGTACTATTGTTTATTATTTTAATTACCCAAATTACATATTTTGGAGGACTTTCATTAGACTTTGTTCAAGTACCAGACAAAAAAATATCCATGTGAGGGGCTGGAGTAATAGTATAGTGGGTAGGGTGTTTGCCTTATACGCAGCAGACCTGGTTTGATCCCCAGCATCCCATATGGTGCCCCAAACACCACTAGGAGTGATTCCTGAGTGCAGAGCCAGCAGTAACCCGAGTATTGCTGGGTGTGACCCAAACAGCCAAAAAGATCACCCCAAATTTTTCCATGTGAAACAGAGAAATGAGGGAAATAAATGAGATGACTTTGGTTAATCTATCATGTCAAAATTTCTGTGAGAAATTAAAGAAGATGCAAAAGTAGATAGCTAGAAGACATGAAATCCCCTTCCTGAGCTCTTTGAAACCAAAGTTCTATAAGAGAGAATAAAGCCAAACAAATAACACATGTCATTGTAAAAAGCAGTAATGGAAAGCTCAATAGCCCAAATGGTCTCTATGATTAGAAATAAGAAACTGTATTAGCTAGTAAGTGGATCTATTGTCAATAAAAAATATATATATATATATCTCCCTGAGGGTCAGGTTGTTCCCTTCTGGTGCTCTTGCAAAGTAAAATCTAAGCTTTAGATGTTTCTGATTCCTGATCTAATTCTGAAATCTTTTCAGTTCTGGGGCTAGTCACTGAATCTTAATAGTTAGCTTCATCTTCTATCCCTGAGACAATTGCCTCCTAGGGCAAACAACATCAACTTTAAGATATTGTATCTAGTTGGTGAAAACTCATTTTAGGGTTATAAACAGAAGATGTTGTTTATTTTATATCAAAAACATTAAAAGAATCAGCACCATTAGTCTGAGTAAAGAAAATACAAAAGTTAATGAATTGTATAACTGTATAAAAAAACTTACCTTTTTAAAATTTAAATTTTTTTAAATTTTAAGCACAATGTTAATGACAGGATTTCATGCATGACACTATCAAGTACCACTTCCTCCACCAGAGTTTCCAGTTCCCTCCACCATTCTCCTAGTGTGGAGACAAGATAAGTCCCTCCACCCCCATTCTAAAAACAACTTGTCAATGACCTGTTTGATTATGAGAGTTTTCTCTTAAAATCTGAGCAAGGTGCACTAAGGATGAACAAGAGTCAATTTTGAGCCATGGTATTTGTGAACAGAAAGAATAACACTTATCATACAAGTTGAGTAATTTTGTGATTAGTTAGACAAAATTATCACCTTAACTTATCACTCAAAGGCAGGGTAGTAGTGACTTTTTTAAATTGTAATACCATGATTTATAAGTTGTTCATAATATAGTTATTATACATAGAACTTCAATGTTCCAATTACAATTCCACCACCAATCCCACCACTGGTGTGACATTTTCTCCACCAATGTCCGCAGTTCACCACCACCACCCCAGCCTGCCCCTATGAAGGCACAATCAAATTTACTTCCTATTCTCTATTTCAACACAAAGGCAAATGGAATTATCAAATCTTAGATCAGTAAGAGTCAATTTTGTGGTAACTGTTCTATCTCACAACGATATTACTAAAGTCCTTGTCTGACGATCTACTGTGCTGGTTAGTGCTAGCTGAGCCTTCTGTGTTCTTGTCTAGGCTCACCCATCTCAGTGATGTTTGATGTAACTTCCCTATTAGATTTGCTGTGATCCTCCTGGGCTAACAGTACTATGAAATTTTACACAGTTCAGGAACTATAGGTCTGGAACAATTTGGTGGGCTGGCAGTTTGATAAGGTTCAGTTGTGGAGCTGGGTGTGGGGTGTGGATGTGGGCTGCTATGTCTTCAGGCAGAAAGGGAACATGCCCATACCCATTTGGAGAAGCCAGGACCAATCTTGTGTAGTATTCACTTTTGTGTCCCAAATAACTTAGCACCACTCCAGGCACGTAGAAGACGCTGAATAAATGTGAGTTCTCTTACATCACCCTATCTATGCCCACTCTCTCGAATGTCTGTAGCCTGTGACCCAGAGATTTAAGATATCTTCTAACTTGGGAAGATGCCCAATTACTTTCAAATTCCAAGGGTAGCTAGAGAAAGGAAGAGAAACAGCAGTGCCTGCTTTGATCAATGATGCTTTGTTTTGTTTTCATTTAAACATAGATTTATCTTACACTTTATGTTATAGAGTCTGGTAAACAGTAAACCTAAGATCATACACTATGTCATTTTTCCTGTGGATCTTTTAAAAATAGATGTTGTTGGTAGGGCAAGTGTCTGAAAAAGGTCAGGACTGATAAAGTCTGTAAGAGCTTCTGCAAGGCCTGGGTGAACTTTAAAGTCCTGATAGCCACATTAAGGCAGCTGACAGGCTATCCCAGAGACCCATTGATGTGCACAGCGTGGGAGCTGATCCCTACCTACCTGATATGCTGGGAAGCCTTGGTTCTCCAGCTAGGGTGAAGTTACACTCTTGCAGGAAAAGGAAAAAGCCAGTCCAAATCTCCCCCAGGATATTTTCTAGCTTCATTGACTCTTCCCACAGAAAGGAATTTCAGGAGAAGACAAAATGAGTGAAGTACCAAAGCGTAAGTAAGGAATTGCAAGGGAGACGCAGGAAGGTAGGTTGGTGACAGAGCACTTACTTTGCATGTATGAGATCCTGAGACTGGCCATCAAAGGAATTGTGAGAGGAAGAAGAGAAGCTGGTAACGTGAAGGACAAACACTAAGGCTGTGTGCAGGATGCAGAGTGCACAGGCGGTGGTTGAGTCCATACCAGAGTGCACAGGGAATGTTTATCACAGAGTTCGCCAGAGGCCTTTTCACGCTGCCTTTCCTTGGGATTTTCTATGGAGATGAGATTCCACTGTTAGGGCGTAGTCAAGGGAAAGAATTTTGAGTTTGGGTGTTTTGCATTAATGGGCCTTGTTTGGACCTGGCCGGAGGAGTTCTGTTCAGATCAGCGTGCCATCTTGTTTTATGACATAATGACATTCATTGCCCACAGACCTCCTACCTACCTGCCCATTTATTTCATAAGAACCACACACTGTGGAGCTTGGAGGGTTACTCCCAACCATTAAACTGACCACCAGAACTATCCCAGTGGTGATCCAGGAACCATGCAGTGCCAGGGATCAAACCCGGGACCTCTCACATGTTCCACTACTTTATTTCTCCAGCTTCCATAATGTTCCATTTTGAATAGATACCTCAGATATTGGACTGGAACAATAGCACAGCCGGTAGGGCAGTTGCCTTGCATGTGGCCGACGTGGGATCAATTTATCCATCCCTCTTGGAGAGCCCAGAAAGCTACCAAGAGCATCCCGCCCACACGGCAGAGCCTGGCAAGCTACCCTTGGTGTATTCGATATGCAAAAAACAGTAACAACAAATCTCACAATGGAGACGTTCCTGGTGCCCGCTCAAGCAAATCGATGAACAGGACAACAGTGCTACAGAGCTACCTCAGATATTCTTTTCTTTTTTGGAGGAGCAAGGTGGGCTTGGGGTCCACATTGTGGTGCTCAGGGCTTACTCCTGGTTTTGCACTCAGGAATCATTCCTGGTGGGTTATGAGATCATCTGAGATGTCCAGGATCAAATCCAGGTTTGGTTCGTGCAAGGCAAAGCCCCTTTCCCACTATACTATCTCTCCGGCCTCTCTTTTCTTTATTTTTGAAGACTCGTGAAAGTTGATTTTTAAACTAACATCTATTTATTCAACAGTGCATACATACTATAAACATGATGATTACCTAAAACAACCCACATCATCTTCATCTTAAAGATATTGTTGTATAATTGTATATTTATAATTCCAACATAAGAACACAACATAGTATAAAGACTTGACTAATTTTGGGAGCACCCAAAAAGTTAAAAATGAAATTGAAAAATGAGGATTTCATCCATAGAATATAGTTCAAATACAAGTGATCTGAGCTTGTATATTATATGCACATGTATGATCCCTTATATGCCTATGTAATGTTTTATAACATAAACCTTGATTAGGATGTCAAGGACAGATAAATAAAGCCAAGAGTCAGTCAGAGGAACAATTAGTAGCTTTTAGGCTAATGGTTCTTACGCTGGAATAGCAGCATGAACATCAGAATATACCTCTCTGACAGACAAATTTTAAATTTGCCAGAGAAGCATAATCTCAAACTCCACCCTAGACCTCCTGACTTGAGGGCTGAGATTTTTACAATATATGACTTAATAATCCCTTAACAAATTAATCACTTGTGACTTAATAAATTAACACTTTATTATACATTAAGCAATGCTATATGTCAATTATATCACAATCCTTATAAAATAATAAAAACAAGCCCCTCCAAATGATTCTGATGCATTCTATAGCTTGGGAGTAAGTGCCTTAGTTTGTGTATATTCTTATCCTTATTTTACCAAAGAGAGAACATTGCTTCATACATAATCCAGCTAATGGAGTCTGGGATAAGAGCCAAGATTTAGGACTCTGAATCCTTTGTGCAGTATTGGAAGAAAAGCATCAACTTACCAGAAAATCTTTATTCCTAAGATAGATGCTACTTTAGCTGATGTAGAAAAAAATTAGTTGAAACTTCTTAGGTATTCAGGAACGTCACCTGTAATACAGAAATAGTAATGATGTGCACAGAGATCCTGGTAAGAAACAAATTAGATAATGTACATAACCATGATTTAAAACCAAGGCGTCAACATTTTGAGCACTATTTGTGCAACCTTTAGATCCTATGGGAAAATATACTCACACTCTAGTTATAGGATATAGATGAACCTTTAAACATGAACTACGATTAATTCTGGTTTCTGCCATAATAAGATTTTTCTCTAAGTTGAAACATTGCATGAGCTAAGTTACCTCAAGACAAAACTACTATGAATGATTCATATATTTGTTATAGGGGCCACAGCCTGCAGTGCCACTGGGGTGGGAGTGCAGGACCTCACTCCACAAAGGTCAGCATGACAGTGCAAGGCCGGATTCAGTGGTTGGCCTGGCACTGTGGCCATGGAGTGCAGTAGTGCTGGAGGCCACTAGTGCCATCACAGCAATGTTCAGGAGCTACCAGGATCACACCAGGCCATGCAGTACTGCAGTGCTAATTCTTGACCTAGGCACATTCCAGGAATAAATTATATCCTTGGCCCCTGAGCCATATTTCTATGTAGAAAGGAAATATAGCTATAACATTTTTCTAGAAAAGAATCAGGTAGCTTTTTTTTTTTTTTTTTTTTTGCTTTTTGGGTCACACCCAGCGATGCTCAGGGGTTACTCCTGGCTTTGCACTCAGGAATTACTCCTGGCGGTGCTTGGGGGACCATATGGGATGCCGGGGATCGAACCCGGGTCGGCTGCGTGCAAGGCAAACGCCCTACCCGCTGTGCTATCGCTCCGGCCCCAAGAATCAGGTAGCTTTTAAATTTACCCCCCAATTTTTCCCTGGGGCCAGAGCAATAGCACTGTGGATAGGGCACTTGCCTTGTACATAGTTAACCTGGGTCCATTTGCTGTCATATTGTAGGGTCCCTCATGTACCACCAGGAGGGATCCCTGAGTGTGGAGCCAGGAGTAACCCCTGGACATCTCTGGGTGTGGCCTAAAAAAGAAAACAAAACAAAAATTTTCCCTAATATTTTAGTGACATGACAGGTGCTTCTTAGTTGTAAAACAACTTTCACACATGAATTATTATTCTATGTTTGCCTCTACAAAGCTGGCATTTAATTAATTAATTAATTAATTAATGGGGGGGGCATATGGTTTGGACAAGCCTCACACATGGGGGAGCCGGAGGAGGAACCCAGGTGTGTGGGACCCAGGGCCAGATCTCCAAGGTTGCTGGGATCGGGACTGGGCCTCTTCCACCCAGATCCCCCATTTTTCAGATGTTGGGCAGTCACACCCAGAGACTGCCCCTGGCTCCGTGTAATCCCATCAATGGCCAACATCCAGAGACTATAAAACCAAGCTCCCGGAAGAGAGCAATGCAGTCTCTTGTTCCTGCGCCCGGCTGTCTTCACCAGGGTCCCTTGGAAGAGACAGATTATGTTTCCCTTTTCCCTGTCCCAGCATAGCCTTGCAGTTGAGGACTTCCAGAACCCAGCCACAGCCACGCTCAGGGCCCCTCTCCGCACCTTCAGACGAGCCTCACGCATGAAAGAACTGGCAGAGAAACCCAGGTGCGTGGGATCCAGGGCTGAGATCTCCAAGGCTACTGGGATCGAGAGTGGGCCTCTTCCACCCAGATCCCCCATTTTTCTGGGCAATCACACCCAGAAACTGCCCCCGTGTAATCCCATCAATGGTCAACATCCAGAGACCATAAAATCAAGCTCCCGGAAGTGCATCTAATAGCCTAGTTCTTCCTCTTGGATAACCTAACAAGCTACCGAGAGTCTATTGCCCACACCAGATAGCCTGGCAAGCTCCTCGTGGAGTATTCATATCCCAAATACAGTAAAAGATATATACATACCTCTTGGAGAGCCCAGCAAGCTACCGAGAGTATCTTGCCCGCACAGCAGAGCCTGGCAAGCTACCCGTGGCGTATTCAATATGCCAAAAAACAGTAACAGTAGGTCTCATTCCCCTGACCCTGGAAGAGCCTCCAATCCTTGGGAAAGACAAGTAAGGAGAGGCTGCTAAAATCTCAGAGCTAAATGTAATAGAGACATTACTGGTGCTCGCTTTAGTAAATCGACAAACAACGGGATGACAGTGATACAGTGATTTATGGGAGGCAAGCCACCACTCAGCATGCTTGGGGCCATTCCTGACTCTCTCTCAGGGATTACTCCTGGCTGGGCTCTGGGACCATATGTGGTATTATGGATCAACCAAGTTTTGGCTGCCCACAAAGCAAGTGCCTGTACTCTCTCTCCAGCCCTAAAAGTGACATTTTTAATGTATTACATTGTAAGAGGCCCCCTATAATAAACTCAAATAATACATATGTGTATACTTTAAGTATAATTTTAATCCTGATTTCACACATTATAATACCACTGTGAATAACCCTAAAATTATGAAAACATACTGTTTTGTTGGGCTGGTGCCATAACACAGCGGGTAGGGCATTTGCCTTGTACATGGCTGATCCGGGTTCGATTCCTCTGTCCCTCTCGGAGAGCCCAGCAAGCTACCGAGAGTATCCCGCCTGCACAGCAGAGTCTGGCAAGCTACCCATGGCGTACTCAATATGCCAAAAACAGTAATAACAAGTCTCACAATAGAGACGTTACTGGTGCCTGCTTAAGCAAATCAATGAACAATTGGACAACAGTGCTACTGTTTTTCTGTTTTGAAAAATAAAAAAATTATGCCTGTATTTCTTTTTTTTTTTTGGTTAGGAAATCTGCTTTTAATAGAAATGTCAACTTGATTTAGTTGTATTTACACAGTGCTCCAAATTATTTTTTTTTTAATTTATTTATTTTTAATTAGAGAATCACCGTGAGGGTACAGTTACAGATTTATACACTTTTGTGCTTATACTTCCCTCATACAAAGTTTGGAACCCATCCCTTCACCAGTGCCCATTCTCCACCACCCGTAAACCCAGTGTCCCTCCCACCCTCCCCAATCCCATCTCCCCCCCACCCCACCCTGCCACTGTGG
Source organism: Sorex araneus (assembly GCF_027595985.1). Taxonomy (NCBI): domain Eukaryota; kingdom Metazoa; phylum Chordata; class Mammalia; order Eulipotyphla; family Soricidae; genus Sorex; species Sorex araneus. The sequence continues at coordinate 104,543,449 of NC_073306.1, read as the reverse complement.
CAAGGCATTCCCTTCTGTTTTCTCTCTCTAATTAGCTGTTGTGGTTTGCAATAAAGGTGTTGAGTGGCCGCTGTGCTCAGTCTCTAGCCCTCATTCAGCCCGCAACTCCCTTCCCCCACATGGCCTTCGACTACAATGTAGTTGGTGATCGCTTCTCTGAGTTGACCTTTCCCCGGAACGTGAGGCCAGCCTCGAAGCCATGGAGTCAACCTCCTGGTACTTATTTCTACAGTTCTTGAGTGTTAGTCTCCCACTCTGTTATTCTATATACCATAGATGAGTGCAATCTTTCTATGTCTGTCTCTCTCTTTCTGACTCATTTCACTCAGCATGAAACTTTTCATGCCCATCCACTTGACTACAAAATTCTTGACCTCCTTTTTTCTAACAGCTGCATAGTATTCCATTGTATAGATGTACCAAAGTTTCCTCAACCAGTCATCCGTTCTGGGGCATTCGGGTTTTTTCCAGATTCTTATGCCTGTATTTCTACCTTTTAAAAATATCTGCTTTTAAATTTTCATCTTTTTGTTTGTTTGTGTGGGAGGGGACATATCTGGTGGTGTTCAGAGGATACTTCCGGCTCCTCATTCTGAGTTGTTCCCAGGGGTGCTCGGGGAACTATCTGGTGTTAAGAGTGAAACCCCAGACCTCACTCTTACAAGGCAAGAGCTCTACCACATCCCTGGGTTTAGTTCTTATATTTTAGTTATATATATATATATACATATAATATATATATATTGCTTTTGGGGTCACACCCAGCGATGCACAGGGGTTACTCCTGGCTCTGCATTCAGGAATTACTCCTGGCAGTGCTCAGGGGATCATATGGGATGCAGGGAATCGAACCCGGGTCGGCCGCATGCAAGGCAAATGCCCTACCCGTTGTGCTATCGCTCCAGCCCCATTGGTAATTTTTAAATACACTAATTTATATTTAGAAGTAAGAACATCTGAATTTGATTTTCTTTTGTGGTACCTGGGAACTAACCTTTTTCATATGAAGCCTGTCATCTGCCACTGAGCTGCATCCCCAGCCTTTCTAGGATACCTGTTTAAGTAGATTGTGAAAATTCTTTCAGGTAATCATATCTGTTCTATTAGTTCAAATGGTTTTATTGTATTCCATGGATAGCTGTATTGCATGAGTGCATAAGATATTAACCCATCATTTCTTTTTGAACATTAATTTTTTTCTCATTATTTCACTTTTGAATCTACTGATTCAATGAACACAACATACTGATCTAATTATCCTCTCAGAATATATTTTTAGAAGCAGAGTTTCTGGAATAGAGAGAAGCACATTTTTAAGGCTTTTGATTCATATCCCAAATGGCTCTTACCGAAAGATTGTGCTAACTTTTATTGTCACTGGTAGTCTATGAGTGCCAGTTTTCCAACATCCACTCTTTGGGGAAAAACAAAACAAAGTATTTTTTATTATAATATGTCAAAAGTGTGTCCAACTACATCAAAATAGTATCTCATCGTTACTTTAATATGCATGTTTTTATTCCTTTGGTGACTAGTCTTCTTTTCCTGAACAGCTAATACCGTAGATCTTCCTGGATCCCTGTGGGTTCACTTCTATATCAAAGGCTGTGTACTCTGATGAGGAGGGGGTTTTGGTCGTATAGTAGGGCAGAGTAATTAGAAAGTCACAGAGAATTAGCTCCCAAAGAATAGCATCAACCAACTAGTGGGAGAAAGACTCCAAAGTGGAATAACCCTGGAGAATGTTCTACATTTATCCAGAGCTTTCCATTGGTATTGAATCCATGTTGCCCACAAAGGAAATAGCTTAGTGACTTACCCTTAGCTCTCATCCTTACATTCTTCAATTTCTGCCAGTGTTTTCTAGAATCATCTCCCAAATAAACTATTTGAATTAAACAAACGCCCTACCCGCTGTGCTATAGCTCCAGCCCCTGAATTCTTTTTCTTTTCTTTTATTATTATTATTATTATTATTTTGCTTTTTGGGTCACATCCGGTGATGCACAGGGGTTACTCCTGGCTCTGCACTCAGGAAATACCCATGGCGGTGCTCAGGGAACCATATGGGATGCTGGGATTCGAACCCGGGTCGGCCGCGTGCAAGGCAAACGCCCTAACCCGCTGTGCAATCGCTCCAGCTCCCAGCCCCTGAATTCTTAACTCTCAGAATCTTTTTCTGGGCTGAGGAATCTAAACTAAGACAAAATAAGCTTCCCCATCTCATTTAATCAACTATCTGACCACTTTTCCCCATTTTCCTCATTTGATGTTGGGGTTAGAATTTTCTATTGTTATATATATATTTGCTTTTTGGGTCACACTCAGCGATGCACAGATGTTACTCCTGGCTCATGCACTCAGAAATTACTCCTGGCAGTGCTCGGGGGGCCATATGAGATGCTGGAAATTGAACCCAGGTTGGACGCATGCAAGGCAAAATGCCCTACTCGCTATACTATCACTCCAGCCCCTTAAATATTTTTTATTTTTATTTATTTATTTCTTTATTTATCTTTTGCTTTTTGGGTCACACCCGACGATGCACAGGGGTTACTCCAGGCTCTGCACTCAGGAATTACTCCTGGTGGTGCTCAGGGGACCATATGGGATGCTGGGAATCGAACCTGGGTCGGCCGCGTCAAGGCAAACGCCCTACCCGCTGTGCTATTGCTCCAGCCCCCTAAATATTTTTAAAATTCTCCTTTTTAAGCATAAAAAAGGAGGAGATCTTTGTAAAGAGCCATCTTGATAGATCACAAATCATGAGCTTAGTAAATTATTATATGTATCCCCAAATTCTGCTTTTAGAAAGGGGTGTTCCCAGGTGGTGCTTAGAAGGACCAACGGTCCCTCCTGGTGACTCCCAACCAAGTGGGCCAGCAGTTCGATGAAGGACCTGAGGGTGTGACGCTGCCTGAGCTTGGCAGTGCCAGAAATTAATCAGGCTTTTGTATGAGACTGTCTTTCACTGTCACTGTCATCCCATTGCTCATCAATTTGTTCGACCGGGCACCAGTAACGTCTCTCATTGAGAGACTTATTGTTACTGTTTTTGACATATCCAATATGCACGGGTCGCTTGCCAGACTCTGCCATGCGGGCTCCATACTCTCGGTAGCTAGCCGGGCTCTCCGAGAGGGGCGGAGGAATCGAACACGGGTCGGCCGTGTGAAAGGCGAAAGTCCAATCACTGTGCTGTCGCTCCAGCCCAGACTGTTTTTAGTTAGGAAAAAATAATTACTTTTACACAGTGGCTTTACTTCCTGAAATGTGTCTTCATACATTTATATATTTATTTAGATGAACAAAGGGATGACAGTGATACAGTGATTTATTTATTTCAGTCTTGGGTCATCCCCAGCAATACTTGGGGGTTACTCCTGGCTCTGCTCTCAGGAATTTCTCCTTGCCATGCTCCAAGGACCATATGGGGTACCAGAGATCGAACCTGGTCAGCTATGTGCAAGGCAAGCACCCTACCCAGTATGCTGTTAATCTGGCCCCTTCAGCCTCCTTGTTAACAGGATTTTTATAAAAGAATGCCATTCTATAAGAACCTTATAATTTATGGACGCCACATTTGTATGTATAAAACTATGAACTTACTTTCTCTGAAATAAGTCACTGGAGCATTACCCTTCTGCCAATTTAGAATCAGCTCAAAATTATCTTCTTAATTATTTTCTTTCCCTGTGCTTATTTTATTTAGGTGCCATTATTTACAATAGTGTTAATATTAATATTTCAGGAATACAATGTGTCACTCTACCACACCCTTCACCACTGCCAGCATCCCTCCACCCATCTTTATGGTGAGAACATTTTAACGAAGATGTACTAAGTGCTATAAGAAAAATAACACTCAACAACAGGCCCCAAATAGATTGCCATCATTGAAAGGAAAATATTAGGGCTCAGTGAAAAGTCTGTTGAAAAGATTTAGAGTGAAGAGACATTTTGGATCAAGTGACATTTTCTAGTATCTAAAATCAATATGTTCTTAATTAAAATACCAATCTCCCAAGAAGACTCTGAAAGACAGTAAACAATGTTAAACTAAACTGGATCAGCGCCCAGAAAGTCAGCCAGACTAAGCCTGCACACAACTAAACAAAACAAAACAAAAAAACTTTCAAAAGTCACTAACCAATTAGAATGGAGGGAAAGGACAGGGGGAAGGAGAGCAGAAAACAAGAAAATTGCCAGTTTGTATCTTGTTGTGGGCCAGAAACCAGACAGATCACTCCCTGCAGAAGCTGTTTAGAAGCCTTCCAGCTGCACAATTTAAGAGCTTGCAAAGGTAAAACGAGGACAGTCCAGGACAATCTAACTTGCCCTGCATTGAGCAATGGAAGTTCTTAAAGATGACACCAAAGAATACAGAAGTACAAGAGGGACCCCATAAAGCTTCTTTAAGAATGTCCCCACTGGGGCTGGAGCAATAGTACAGAGGGAAGGGCATTTGTCTTGCATATGGCTGACCCAGGTTCGATTCCCAGCATCCCATATGGTCCCCTGAGCACTGCCAGGAGCGATTCCTGAGTGCAGAGCCAGGAGTTCGTCCTGAGTATCCCCGGGTGTGACCCAAAAAGCAGGGAAAAAAAAAAGAATGTCCCCAACTTCCATATCTTGGCAAGAATTAAATGGGGAGCAGGAGAGAGGGAGAGAGAGAGACAGACAGAGAGACAGAGACAGAGACAGAGACAGAAACAGAAACAGAGACAGAGAGATGATCATTTTAACATGTTAACATACTTTGTCAAATAAGATTGTAATGTAAGAGTCTCGGGGATAATACAGGGGTTAAGGTGTTTTTGCCTTGCACACAGCTGATCCTGGTTCAACTCCCTGAGAACTAGTGATGCCTGAGCACAAAGCCACCAGTAAGCCTTGATCACTACTCGGTATGGCCCCCAAACACAAACAAAACAAAGATTGCAATGTATATCTCTCTGAACTTACGAGATATACTATGTTTACAATGTAAACACTCAGAAGAAACCATGAAAAATCTTCTAGATTAAACAGTCATTCAAATGATGACTGTTGAATGTCAATTTTGATTGCTTGAAATATATTAAGTGACAAATAAATGCTTGATCATCCACCAGCTCTGGACTTGTTAGTTTCAAAGAGCTTATACAATTTAATTGACCAACAAGGAAAGTCTTCTGAACATTTGTATTTCAAACCAAAAATTTATTTGTTAGGCTCTTATGTAGCCATTTCTGCTAAATAAAGATAATTTTTACAGTCAGTCCCAATATGGACTGAGTTTTTTGAGTAAAAGGGGACAGGAAGGGTTTACAGGGTGAGGTGGTGCTCAGGGTTTACTCTTGGCTCTGTGCTCAGAAGTCATTCCTGGTGGCATTGGAGTGAGGAGTGGGGAACCATGTGTGATATTGTGGATTGAACCAAAGCTGGCTCCATGCAAAAAAAGTGCTTTAACCTCTGTACTATCTCTCCAATCCTGGACCAAATTTTCTAAAGCAGTCAGCAATCAACTAAATAAGCAAAGAAAGTGACTTGAGAAAGGGTCCATTAATGCATAATACCACTTGAGCACGATAGCACAGCAGGTAGGACATTTGCCTTGCATGCCACCAACCTGGGTTTGATTCCTCCTTCCCTCTTGGAGAGCCCAGCCAGCTACCGAGAGTATCCCATCCGCACGACAGAGCCTGGCAAGCTACCCATGGAGTTTTCGATATGCCAAAAGCAGCAACAAGTCTCACAATAAGATGTTACTGGTGCCCGCTTGAGCAAATCGATGAACAACAGGACGACAGTGCTACGACAGTGCTACAATGCTACCACTTTTAATATTAGTCAGAATAGAGTGGGTTTTTCAGTAACAGCAAACCACCCCCAAATCTCAGTAGATTTTCCTAACACAAATTCCTTTTTTTTTTTTTTTGGTCGGGGATGGGTGGATGGTTGGGCCACTCCTAGTGGTGCTTGGGGATTACCCCTGGCTCCTTGCTCAAGTCACCCCAGGGGATCAAACTTGGGGGATCAAAGTAGAGTGTCAGCCACATGCAAGGCAATGGCCTAACCCCTGTATTTTCTCTTTCTGGGCCCCGTACAAATGCATTTTTTTTACTCACACTACATGCTTAATATGAATCAGCATAAACTCTTCTGCATACAGTCACCGAGGGACTCTGGCAGATGAGGTTTCCACCTGGTAAGGCTACACCATTTGGAACACATGGCAAGGAAAAGGCAGTGAAGAGAAGGGGAAGGCAGAAGAATCCCACATATGTCATTTCTAATATCCCAGTTGCCAGAATTAATCCCATGACTCCTTCCAAACAAAAGGGGATTAGATGGAGAAGTGCAGTATCAATTGGCTTACGATGGAAAGAGAACTGGATATGGTAGCAATTCTACTCAACTCCTCAATGACAGATCTGAGGATGATTTCCCCACACAATGTACGGACTGAAAGGTAAAGCTAAGGACACGTAACAAAAACCTTGAGTCATGACTCAGCCTTGGCTAATGCAAAGCCAAGAGTCAACGGGAAGTTAAGGATCTGGAGAAGACAGATCAGCGGCTCAAGGCCGCTTGCTTTGTTGGATCCCTGGTACGCACAGCCACTGTGCCCCACTGCTGGGTCTGGGAAGTGCTGCATTTCCATGCTGTGGCATTGGATTTTCCTGCCAGTTTGGCCTAGTATCTCTGGGAGTGGCCCTTACTCCTCCCGAGTGCTTCTTGGGATAGAGTTACCCCTGCCAAACAAACAAGCAAAGTAAAAGCAATGAGAGGAAACTGAGAAGAATCAATGACATTCTCTTTTTTCTTTCTTTTTTTGGGAGGTTGAGCCACACCCATCAGTGCACAGGGGCTTCTCATGGTTGGCTCTGTGCTCAGGTTCACTCCTGGTCACCACCAACAGGGGACTGAACCAAAGTCAGCTGCATGCACATTACCCTTGTACTACCTCTTTGTCCCTACGCACCAAAGATATTCTATGAATGCATGTGCTCAAGAGGAAAAGGCGAGTAACTGTGTCAAAAGGTTTCGTTTGTTTTATGTTTGGGGCCCACACCTGGTGGTGGTACTTAGGGCTTACTCCTGGGTCTGCCTTCAGGGATCATTCTTGGTGGGCTTGGGGGTGCTAAGGATTGAACCCAGATTGACTGCATGGAAGGAAAGCACCCTATCCACTAGACTATTATTCCGGCCCTTTAAAGTCTATTTTATTTTATTTTATTGCTTGATTGATTGATTGATTTGCTTTTTGGGTCACACCTGGCGATGCACAGGGGTTACTCCTGGCTTATGCACTCAGGAATTACTCCTGGCGGTGCTTGAGGGACCATATGGGATGCTGGGAATCGAACCCAGGTCAGACATGGGCGGGTCCTCTCAGAGAACCTGCCAAGCTACCGACAGTATCTAGCCCACACGGCAGAGCCTGACAAGCTACCCGTAGCATATTCGATATGCCAGAAACAGTGAAACCAAGTCTCACAATGGAGTCTTTATTGGTGCCCACTCAAGCAAATCGATGAGCAATGGTATGACAGTGACAGTGAGGGTAATCGTATAAGAATGAGTGCAAAACGGGAGGACTGTGGGAATTTTTTTCAACACTGAAAAGTTTTCAAAATAAAGATAAAAATGCACTCTGGTAATTACCAAATAGATTTACACAGTTTACAGAAATGAAGTGTGAAAGCAAAAAGGACAGACAGAATGGTGTAGAATTTACAAGACTTAAAACTAATGGTGAATCATGGGTTAAAATTCCCTGCTCTCAAAGGTTATTTACCCAGTACCCATCCGATAAAGGGTTGATATCAAGGATATACAATGCACTAGTTGAACTCCACAAGAAGAAAACTGCCAACCCGATCAAAAAATGGGGTGATAAAATGAACAGAAACTTTCCCAAAGAAGAAATCCGAATAGCTGAGAGGCACATGAGAAAATGTTCAACATCACTAATCATCAGGGAGATGCAGATCAAAATAACCATGAGATATCATCTCACACCACAGAGACTGGCCCACATCCCAAAAAACAAAAGCAACCGGTGTTGGCGTGGATGTGGGGAGAAAGGGACTCTCCTTCACTGCTGGTGGGAATGCTCACTGGTTCAGTCCTTTTGGAAAACAATACAGACGATTCTCAAAAAATTAGAAATTGAGCTTCCATTTGATCCAGCAATACCACTCCTGGGAATATATACCGGAGAGGCAAAAAGATATAGTAGAGATGACATCTGCATTTCTATGTTCATTGCAACATTGTTTACAATGGCCACAATCTGGAAAAAACCAGAGTGCCCAAAAAGAGATGACTGGATAAAGAAACTGTGGTACACCTACACAATGGAATACTATGTAGCTGTCAGAAAACATGAAGTCATGAAATTTGCATATAAGTGGATCAACATGGAAAGTATCGTGTTGAGTGAAATGAGTCAGAAAGAAAGAGACAGACATAGAAAGATTGCACTCATGTGTGGAATATAATATAGCTGAGAAGTACAAGTTTGCAATGATGCAATTTCTAGCAGATATTTCTCTGGACTTAGTTACTAAAATACTAAAATACAGAAATCCAAAACTGTGCGGCCGCTAGTGCGGCCACTCGACCTCATATCGCTTCATTCTCAGCAATGGAAAACAAATGATCAAATGCTTCCTTTTCAGCAAGTCCGACTTTGGGGGGGAGAAACTCCAAACAATAATAGTGAGTTTTGTGTTGAAATATTGAATGTAATCAAAGTAAAGTGAAAGTAAAGTGAAATTTATCAGTTACACAGGTGGGGTGGGGGGCTGGGGATGTGGAGGGGCGGGGTGGAGCTGTACTGTGATTCTTGGTGGTGGAATATGTGCACTGGTGAAGGGATGGGTGTTGTATAACTGATGAGTATTGTATAACTGAGACTTAAACCTGAAAACTTTGTAACTTTCTTTTTTTTTTTTTTTCACAGATTTCCCAGCATTTTATTTTTTTTTATTTTTTTTTTTAATGATCCAGGTGAATATATTCAATAGCTCATTTCTTCTTGGCATCCAAGATATCAAGCCAAGAGGCTTTACAATTGCACCTCCACTTTAAAGGCCATTTCTAGTTTTGTTTTTTTTTTTATAGTTTATTTTTAATTAGTGAGTCAACGTGAGGGTACAGTTACAGATTTATACATTTTTGTGCTCATGTTTCTCCCTTACAGAGTTTGATAACCCATCCCTTCACCAGTGCCCATTCTCCACCACCAGTAAACCCAACATCCCACCCCCCCTTCCCAGTCCCGTCTCCCCCCACCCCACCCTGCCACTATGGCAGGGAATTCCCTTTTGTTCTCTCTCTCTGGTTAGGTGTTGTGGTTTGCAATAAAGGTGTTGAGTGGCCATTGCGTTCAGTCTCTAGTCTATATTTGGCCCGCATCATCTTTCCCCCACATGACCAACAACCACATTTTACTTGCTGTTCCCTTCTCTGAGTTGCCCAGAGTGAGAGAACAGCCTCCAAAACTTTGTAACTTTCCACATGGTGATTCAATGAAAGAAAAAATAAATAAATAAATAAATAAAATTCCCTGCTCTCAAATACTGAGAGAAAATGCTGATATTCAAACTAGCCATGTGTACATGGGCGCCACAAAGAAGTGCCACCCGCAGAGAGCAGCATAGCCTAGAAGATGTGCAAGTACCGTGGCCAAGAACCCCAGATGACCATGTTGGTGAACATTGCAGCTACCTCTGACAAGCACTCAGCAATAACTGTAGTGTCTCAGCTAAAGAGTGTGACAAGCACATATACAAGCACCGTGACATAAAGAATACATGCCTGGCTGAGTCTCATGACCTATATATAGTGTGTGAGCCTCACAGCCTGATGTTTGATTTCCAGAGAGCACCAACTAAATGATAAGTTCCGGTAGGGCCAGGCAAATGTGCACCTGGGTCACTGCAGTAACAAAAGGAAAGGAGGAGGAATTATTATTTTTTAATTATATATGGGGCCAAAGAGATAGTATAGGGATAAGGTGCTCGCATTGCTTGCAGTCAACAAGGGTTCAATCCCTGGCACTTTGTATGGTTCCCTCAGTACCACCAGGAGTGATCCCTGAGCACAGAGTTGGGATTAAGCCTTTGTGCATGTGTGCATAGTCAGGTGTGGCTATAAAACCAAAATTAGTTAATAATTTAAAAAAATCAAGTCAGAGCCTGAGAGACAGTATAACAATTAAAGCACTTGCCTTGCACTTGGCTAACACAGATTTGATTTTCTGTCACCATGTATGGCCTCCTGAGCATCACCTGGAGTGATCATAAGCACAAAGCCAGGAGTAAATCCTAAACACAGACAGGTATGGGCCAATACCCAATCCCCCCCCACATATTATTACATGAAAAAGAAAAGATAATGTATATGTATATGGAAAAAAGTATCTCCAAAATACAAAGCAATTAAGCATAGTAAAGTTTTACTCTCCTAGAAAAAAATGATTTGGCTTACATGAAGTATTTATTACCTACAGAAGGGACCAGCTGTCTGTAAGCTCTTCAAACCTTCGATCAGAAAGTGAACTATCTTTGCAATGACATCATTGCCAGCGTGATAGAGGGCCATAGGTCACATCACAAGTCAAGAGATAAGTGAAAGTTCAAACACAGTATAAGAAACAGAAAGAAGGCACTGAGCACTGTGACCAAAAAAAAAAAAGTGAAAGAAAAAAAAAGTGAAAGAATGGAGTACGCAATACAAGAAAATTATGTCATTTATCAGGGTAATACTAGTAATTATTAAGACTGAAAATCGGTACTAGTAATTGTAGGATAACATAGCCTCGGATAGTTTAGGTTTATTGGGTTGTTCCATCACAATGCTCCTTTCCCTCTGTGCTTATTTGTAACTTCTTTCTTTGTGCTCTGTTCACTTGTAAATATTGTTTTTCTCTTCTCCTTGAGTCCTTGCATAGTTTATTCAGAGCCATGTCATTTTGTATGAGCACAGGAAGATAGTAAATGCAATGCTTTTGTAACCTGGGAGTCATTTGACTCTACATGATATTTTCCTCCTGGGCATCTGCTCTCTCTCGACCTAAGCTTCAGCTACCCTTACTTCCTAGCACCCCCAAAGGCAGGATCCCCACGAGGAATGGGATGGACCCTGGGCAAGCGGTGAGTTATGTGCTACCCTGACATTGAGATGGGCCTGGCCAAAGTGCCTAAATGCTTAACTATCTGTTAAGAGCTTGGTTGTGGACAAATGCTATCATGATCCAAAAAGTAATAACTAGATTCGGACCCTGCTAGGGTTAGGAATGATTAATCTGGCTTGAATGCTGTAGTCTGAGTCTGTGGCAAGATGTTCCCAGGAGAGCTGCCCTATAAGCCTCAATGTATCTCTTACTATGCCCATACAAAAATAACTAATATTGAGATGTTAATTAAGATGCTAGGAGGAGGGGAATGCCTCTAGGTGGTGTTTCCTTTGAACCTGGTGGGCCCTCAGGAAGGGCTTTCTTATGTTGATTTTGCTGGGTATAGTTTGGGCCCAGAGAGACAAGTAAGGGTGGAGGGACTAGTGAAGGAAGCACAGAATGCAGAAAAATGGGATAGAGGAATAAGGGGCAGTGTGAGACTAGAATGGGAGTTCAGAGAGACTAGAACAGGGGCATGGAGAGAAAGGAATAAACGGCAACTGATCAATCAACCGGCTTGGCCCTCGTTTCCTCCTCCATCTGCCCCATGGCCTGGGCCACCCCCTGAACCCTGGTGGAGCCACCCCTCCAGCCAATGTTTTTTACAAGTAATTATTAATATGCAACCGCCATGCCAAGTCTCAGTGACTTAAAGATACAATCTCTTTTCTTCTTTGCTTGTTTTTCTTTGCTTTCACTTTATTCAGGGATAAATGACAGAATTTGAAAAATATTTAAAGTAAACATTGTAGTGATTTGATAGGCAGCTGGTTCAACATTTTCTTTTCTCATGTTCCTGATAGAGATTGGGTAGTTCTGTCCTGTCCAAAGGTGGCCGGTTCTTGTGTTTCTCCCTCCTTTTAGTGCTTCTATCGATTCTTCCACTTAATTATCACTAAGCCACCCAGTAAAGAGAGTTCTAGGAGGATCCTCCCTGATGTTTTATGAATAAGTCTTGAATTACATTACTTCCTTATACATTCCACGAAACAAATGGATCTTAGTCAAATAATACAATCTCACTGCAAGCAGAACTGGCATGCGAGTCTCCTTGTGTTTCGTGCAAAGGACTGAATCAGTGAGCATCTAATCAGTCTCTACCCAATGGAACTACTAATCCATAATTTACTGTCAGTTAAAGTCATACTTTTCCCCTAAAGTTGTTTAATCATGTTTACAAAGAGACTCCTCAAAATATACTATTAAAACCTGCAGTCAGGGAGCCAGAGAGATGGGACAGGGGTTCAGGTTCTTGCTTTACATATGCCTGGCCCAAGTTTCATCCTTAGGCACGGCCTACAAACCCCAAAACCACCAGAGTGACTCCTGAGCACAGAGCCAGAAATAGCCCCCCGAATACTGATAGGTGTAGTCCACTGCCCACCCACCCCCACCCCCCCCCACACAAACACACCCCACACGCACGCACACAGGCACACAGAGCACAAAAACCTTCAGTACATATTTGAATTTCATTATTAGACCAAGAGTTCCAATAAAATTTAGAACTTTTAGAAATGCAAGACTCTGACTGTGTGTGAATTAAAAAATAAGTAATCAAGATGGCTAAATTTAGCAATTATATCCTAGACAGACTTTGGGTGGTGGGCAAGTGTCTGACTAATAGTAATATGCCTTTTTTTAAAAAAAAAAAATAGAAAACAACACAAAGCTTTGACCTATAATTGTATCCTTTTTTTTAATAAATTACTGTCAGAGCGAGGATTGAAATCTCCCTATAACGACAAAGAGACTCCAGAGACTGCAAACAGCAAGCAGGGTTTATTGTAAGACTGGCTAGCCAGGGTCCAGCCGCCTAAGCGGACACGCAGGTCCAGCAGGTTGGGCAAAAGACCCCGAGCTTCTCCAAAGGAGATCTTATATAGGCCTTCCCCGGCTGTTACAGCAGAGCCCGCGCATTCCATAGCCAATAGATTTGTAATATTACAAACTTTCTTAACCAATCCATTTAAATGGACATCACTCCTTAGCCTATGGTTTTAGAGATCAGTATTCACGCCAATATTCAGGAATGTCCCGGTTCTGGGGGCAGTCCTGGGTCTTGTGATATGGGTCGTGTGATATGGGTCTGGTTATCTGGTCGACCACCACCCTTCTTGCGACCCAGGGTGCCTGTATCCAAATTCCTTGCTCAGGGACAGATAGACAAGTTATTCTAGAATGTGGGCTCCTGTAAAAAAGAGTCTTAAGAAAGCTAAGATACTCACAATTACAGTATCTTATCTTAAATTAAATCTTGGAGTGAGAGAGAGATCGAACAGCAGGTATGGCACTTGCCTTGCACACAGCTGACCTGGGTTTGATCCACAGGATCCCATATGGTCCCCCAAATACTACCAGGAGTAATTTCTAAGTGTAGAGCCAGGAGTAACCTCTGAGCATTAACAGGTGTGTTCCAAAAACAACAACAAAATATTAAATCTTATATTTAAATCTGACATAAACTTCTAAGCATGTTTATAATTCCAGATTCATTCTAAAATTGTATCTTTTTACATACTAATGACAGACCCAGTAGAAAATCTGTTGACAAAGTGATTGCCAGTTCTGAATATTTCTGAGGTACTTCCACTATATACATACATGCTATCACTGTGCTTTTCTCCTATAATTATATGTGGAAGGGAAAGTACATATTTTTTGAGGGATTTGAGTACCCACCCACTGGTATCACGGTACCACTGTCACTGGGTCACTGTCATCCCTTTGATCATCGATTTGCTCCAGTGGGCCAAGTAACATCTCCATTCATCCTAGCCCTGAGATTTTAGCAGCCTCTCTTTATTCATTCTTCCCAACAGTGCTGCATTGGAGGCTCTTTCAGGGTCAGGGCAATGAGACCCATCATTGTTACTGTATTTGGCATATGAATACACCACGGGGAGCTTTCCAGGCTTTCCCCCTTACGGGCAGTAAACCCTCGGTAGCTTGCCAGGTTCTCCAAGAGAACTAGGCTATCATGTTGCTCCGCCACATCACAATAGTACTCAGGGATTATTCTGACCTCTGTTCCTGAGGTTCAGTCTTGAAGGTGTTCAGAGTACCAAATGCAGTACCAGAGTTAGCTGAATTCAAAGCAACTGACTTAACTTACTTGAACTATCTCTCTGGCCCCCAGACTCTAAATTTCAACCCAAGTCACTTCATATTGTTTGTATACTAGCACTAGCTCCCAATATTTGAGAGCAAGAATTTATCGCTGACTTACCATTAACTTTCATGAGTTGTAGAAGTTTCAAAACTTTCTGGTGAGTCCATTTTGTGTTCAGCTCTCACCTTCCTTTTTCATCTCCCTAGTGTAGATATGTAATGGCTCAGTTTTATGTATATCCTTTTTTTTTGTTTTTGTTTTAAAGAAATTTTCCAATAGCCATGACAGCTTTTTAAAGCTTCTATTAAGGGAGACTGAATACAAAACAATGACTGTCTATCTTGGGCAGAATAATTTAAACGTGAGGAAAAAAATTAAGTAGGCATATGTTTGTGTTTGAAAAAGCTTGCCTGTTAAATGTATGGAGGAAGATAATATGGAGAAAGGAGCACCCCACAGAAGATATTGTCTAATTGTTACATAAGCAACTGAGAACTCTGGCATGACCTTCAACCTCTTTGGCTGTCAATGTATCCTCAACTAGATGATTGGATTTTGAAACAAATAATGCTAGGTGGGTAAAAGAGAAAGCTGATTCCATTTACTTTACCCCTTCATTTATTTGGGGGGAAAGACTTACAAATCATAAAAAAAATAATATCACTATGTGCATATTATCATATGTGTTCCCATTTTTCATTTGTTTGCAAAGCTTTCTATAGAATTTGATATTGAAAACATCTCAAAACCTAAGAAATGCCTTAATACAAAAAATTAATGTAAGTTGAAGATGAAAACTAGTGTAGCACTGTAGCACTATAGTCCCATTGTCATCGATTTGCTTGAGCGGGCACTGGGAACGTCTCCATTGTGAAACTTGTTGTTACTGTTTTTTGGCATATCGAATACGCCATGGGTAGTTTGCCAGGCTCTGCCGTGCGGGAGGGATACTCTCAGTAGCTTGCTGGGCTCTCTGAGAGGGACGGAGGAATAGAACCTGGGTGGGCCGCGTGCAAGTCAAACACCCTACCTGCTGTGCTATTGTTCCACTAGTGTAGAAAACATTAATATTCCACATTTCAAACAGCAAGAAAGAAAATATATGAAAAGAAAAAGAGAATATTTCTAGAGGACCCAACCATGAGATCCTAGAGTAAAGTGAAAGATAATCTACTGAGGCTGGCGTGATAGTATGGCAGATTGTCTTGCATGCAGCCAACCTGGGTGCAATCCCCGACATTCCATATGCCCCGCCAGGAGTGATTTTTGAGTGTAGAGTCACTGGATGTGGTCCAAAAACAAACAAAACAAACAAAAAACCAAAAAGAATCTGCTATTTTGATTCACTAATGTTGTTACTTATGAAGTTTAATAATGACCCTTCATATAAAGCATCTTTCTTTTTCTTCTGTAAAGATTTCCATTTTTCATTTTCATTCACTCTGTTGCAATAGTTATTTAAAAATCTGATTTAATTTTTTCATAAATAGTCTTACTTTATGCAAATGTTAGAGCCCTCTTCAGCTGTAACTGCTGTTGATAAATCACAAAGTGAACCTTTGCCTCTGGCCACTTTTGGAGAGAGATCAAATCCAGACAGAAAAATCTAACCTTGCCAGAGACCACATAAAAAGAGTTCTTGGCAAAGTCAGATGAGAAAGCAGAGTTCATGAACTTTAAGTGACAACTTTTTTTCTCATTCTTGGTTTTTTAGTCTCATTCACAGTGATCAGGGGCTAGTGATACCCCAGCTCTGGGGACCCTGTAAGGCTATGGATTGAACCAGGCCTCCTGCTTGTCACATAAAGCAAGGACTGAAGCCACTGAGCTATCTACCTGGCCTCCAACGGTAAAAATTCTTTTCTTCTTTTTCAAGGGTAAAAATTCTTAATCACTGCCTTTGCTTCTTATTTTGGGTACTGCTCTGGGATGAAAATATAAAAAATTCTAAGATTCTGCTTTTTTCCTCTGTAGCCACCTTTTCTGTGACCAATAGTGTGGTAAATTATAGACTTTATTCCTTATTTTCTGTGGGAGGGCTTCCTTCCTGCCATACCTGGTACAGTGCCAGGGATCGAACCAGGTCTGCATATAATGCAAGTGCCTTAACCTCTGCAATATCTCTCTAGCCCAATAGCATGGTGGAAGGAGCTTGCACCAGATGTCAGAGACTAACACTTAACCCCCCAAAGTTCCAATATTTTATGGGGGAATATTTCAAGACTCTTAAACTCACAGGCCTCTTATTTTATTTTTGTCCCACTGAACTTCCTTCCATATAATTTTGAAGCAAATCGCAAACATTCATAAATATTTCACTAGGGGGCTGAAGCAATAGCACAGCGGGTAGGGCATTTGCCTTGCACACTGCCGACCCGGGTTCGATTCCCAGCATTCCATATGGTCCTCAAGCACTGCCAGGAGTAATTCCTGAGTGCAGAGTCAGGAGTAACCCCTATGCATCGCCGGGTGTGATCCAAAAAGAAAAGAAAAATTTTACTATGTATTTCAGATTAACCTTTTAAAAATAACAATGATACCACTATCATAGACTGGAGCAAAAGCACAGCGGGTAGGGAGTTTGTCTTGCACACGGCCAACCCGGGTTTGATTCCTCCATCTCTCTCACAGAGCCCGGCAAGCAACCAATAGTATCCCGCCTGCATGCAGAGCCTGGCAATCTACCCGTGGCATATTCAATATGCCAAAAACAGTAACAAGTCTCACAATGACTCGAGCAAATCCATGAACAATGGGAAGACAGTGCTACAGTGCTACCACTATCATACATCAAATATTTGATAGGAATATAACACTCAAAATTCCAGCTGCCTTATAAATATAATCATTCTTGGCACTTAGACTCAAGATCCAAGTGAAGTAATTTACTTCAAGTTTTGGGGGTCTGTTTTGTTTTGTTTCGCTTGTGGGGCACACCAGGCTGTGCTCAAGGGTTACTTCTGACTGCACTCAAGGATCACTCCTGATATGTTTCCATTGGAAGACTCTATTGCCCATTTATCTCTTATTTTATCATACCAGCAGATTTCAGTTCTCAAGTTCTAACTCACTAATTCACTAAAGATTGCATAGTGATGTTATAATTCTATTATTATTTCTTTCTTTATTAGCCATATTAAAAAGAAATCTTCCCTCATTTACCGCATAGGTTCCCCAAAGTACAAATCATAAAATAAATGCAGGATAAGTGCATTTATTAGTTCTTTTTATTATCAATTTTATTATCAATTTTCAAAATAATTAATAAGCTTATTAGTTCACTACAGTGATAACTAATTGTTATGTTTTTAGTATTATTATCTCAGAGGCGTTCACAGTTCAGTGGAGGAAACAGATATATAAAGACAATTAGGATACAACATGATTTTTGTATTATAGCGAATAATAAGTAAATGCTTCTATGGGCCCCAGAGGAGAGAGTGCCTAACTCTGCTTTATGGAATGTGATAGAGACCTTAGAAAGGAGACTTTGAGGGGCCGGAGCGATAGCACAGCAGGTAGGGCGTTTGCCTTGCACGCAGCCGACCTGGGTTCAATCCCCGGCATCCCATATGGTCCCCCAAGCACTGCCAGGAGTAATTCCTGAGTGCAAAGCCAGGAATAACCCCTGAGCATCGCTGGGTGTGACCCAAAAAGCAAAAAAAAAAAAAAAAAAAAAAGAAAGGAGACTTTGAATTTAGTACTGAGATAAATTGTGCAGAGAAATCAAGAAATCATACTCCTAAAACTAATTGAATCTTAGCAGAGGCAACCTCTGCCACAAGTTCCAAATTTTTACCTGGTATAACAGATGTCCTAGTGGGAAACAGAATATTCACTCTGTCAGAATTTAAGGGGTAAAGAGAAAGCATGTGGGATGGAAACTATAGGAACTAGATGAGTTTAGTTTTTACATGTTGGGCTTATGTTAATTTTGGCATATCGAGGTAGAAATGTTTGGCAGACACCTTGAAAATTGCCTGTCTGGGCAGATCAGCTTATGAGTCATCAGAAAAAGGCCTGAAAGATATTAAAGGGGTTAAGCCTTGCTGACCCCTGGTTCCACTCCCTCACTCTGGATATGGTCCTCCAGAGAACCACCAGGAGTGATCCCTGCTCACAAAACCAGAAGTAAACTCTGAGCATTGCTGGGTGTGGCACAAAAATGAAAACAAAAAGTTCACTAGCATATAGTAGTAAAGTTCTAGGTAAGTAGCTTAGGAAGAGGGGCTGGAGTGATAGCACAGCGGGTAGAGCATTTGCCTTGCATGTGGCCGACCCGGGTTCGAATCCCAGCATCCCATATGGTCCCCTGAGCACTGCCAGGAGTAATTCCTGAGTGCATGAGCCAGGAGTGACCCCTGTGCATCGCCGGGTGTGACCCCCCCCCAAAGAAAAGCAAAAAAAAAAAAAGTAGCTTAGGAAGAGAGGGACTACTGAGATGGAACTACAACAGTATTTAAGAGCTCTATGAATGAAAAAAAACCTATAAGACATACTACAAGGGAACAGAGCCAGAGGCAGGGATAATTTCAGACTACAGGAGAGATCCAGGAATAAGGAAGAGTAATCTAGATTTTTCAGTTATGTAGCAACTGGTGATTTTTCATCATAGACTGCTTCTATGGATTGGTGAGGCTAAGAAGATAAATTTTAGTAGACGCAGAGCAAATGAGAAGTACAGAGAGATACAAACTAAGTTACTCTTTGCTAAAGAATTAGTAAAAACTGGCAGCATCAAAACTCATTATTACATATGTCACTGACACTGTCATCCCATTGTTCATCAATTTGCTCAAGCAGACACCAGTAACATCTCCATTGTGAGACTTGTTGTTACTGTTTTTGATATATCGAATACGCCACGAGTAGCTTGCCAAGCTCTGCCATGCAGGCAGGATACCCTCAGTAGCTTGTGGGGCTCTCCGAGACGGACGGAGGAATCAGACCCGGGTCAGCCGCGTGCAAGGCAAACACCCTACTCGCTGTGTTATCGCTATTGGCTGGAGTGATAGCACAGCGGTTATTACATATGTATCCCATATAAACAATCAATTCAACCAACCAGTAACTGTTATTGCAAAATTACTTTGTAGAAGCCATTGTGTTGAAAGGCTCCTAGTATAAAATTGTTATTCACAACATAATCCTTACTATAAAGTATACAATTACAAAGGAAATAGTATACAGTTCATGAAAGCAAATATACTGTAAAAACTTCAGAAACACCGAGAAATCAAGTTAAGTAAGGTTTATGGGCCATACCTGGCTGTGCTAGAAGGGGCCGGGGGGCGGGTAGTCCTAGGTCTGTGTTCAGGGATCAGTCCCAGTACTTCTCATGTGCTGCTCGGGATGAAACCCTGGCCTCCCATATGCCCAGTACGGCCCCATTCTTTTAAGCCAGCCTTTTGGGCACAATAGTTTTTAATATGTTACCTTTATTATATCTTTAAATTTTACATATTCTGAAAAAAATAAGAGTGCAAAGGGATACTCCTGATTCAGTGCTCAGGGATCACTCCTGGAAGTTCTCAGGAGATCAATTGCGTTGCTAGTTACTCCAGGGATTGATGCATGAAGTGTCTCACCCCTGTACTCTCTCTCTGGCCTAGTTCATGATAGATTTCATGAGTAAGTGAGATAAGCATCTGACTATGCAAAAAAAAATTATGGTTTGGGGATTAGAGTTTTGAAGTTTCCTTTTGAATCTTAAAAGATGACTCATTTTACTCCCAAATGAATCCCAAAATGGATTAGTGCCAAACAGAGATGTCTCTGGAACCCAACCATTTACAATCTAGAAATTTACATTTATAATCATGAACTCTCATGATATTCAAAATGAACAATGGAAAATAAGTTATCTAGTGTCTGCCCTGGCAGGTTGGCTTGAATGGTGGTGGGAAATTTTGAGCAAAACATAAAGCCCCAAATTAGAGAGAGATTATTGGGGAAATTGTCTGCCATAGAGGCGGAGTGAGGACTGGGATTTGGGTGGTGGAAAATGTGCACTGGTGGAGGGATGGGTGTTCCATCATTGTATGTCTGAATCTCAAACATGTAACTTTATCTCACAATGATACAATCAAAGAAAAAAGTAATGTGGAGTTCATGCTCAATTCAATCAGCTTAATCAGTAGCTGAACAAATAGTAGTACTCCTGCATTATTTTTTAAAAAATTAATTAATTTTGAAGTTTTTGCTTAAAAGCTAAAACAATAGTATGGAATCACATATTGTTTTCTTGAACTTCAACAAATTTCAAGTGTCAGCAGTTATTTCAGTGAAATTATTACAGGGAAAAGGGGATCCAGAGGTTTTCATTAATGCATCAGAAGATTCAATATTAAAACTTGAATCTATAGTCACTAATCCTGAAAATTAGTAAAGCACTCATCTGGTGAAAACACTGAAAGAATATTCACTGCTAGGTGAAGACATAAATGAGTCTCCATTTGTGGAATATAAAATAACATAATATGATACTGACACACAAGGACAGTAGACACAAGGGCCAGGAATATTGCTCCATATTTGGAAGCCTGCCTCATGAGCTGGAGGAGAAGGCAGCTGAAATAGAAAAGGGATCACCAGGTCAATGGTGGTTGGAGGAATTGCTCAGGATGGGAGATGTGTGCTGAAAGTAGATAAAAGACCAAACATAATAGCCTCTCCGTATCTATATTGCAAACCATAATGCCCAAAAGTAGAGAGAGTATGGGTAAAACTGTCTGCCATAGACACAAGGGGAGGGTTGGGAATGGGGGGGATACTGGGGACATAGGTGGTGAAAAATGTACACTGGTAGAGGGATGGGTGTTTGTATGACTGAAATTCAAACATGAAAGCTTTGTAACTGTATCTCACAGTGATT
This sequence comes from Sorex araneus, assembly GCF_027595985.1. Lineage (NCBI taxonomy): Eukaryota > Metazoa > Chordata > Mammalia > Eulipotyphla > Soricidae > Sorex > Sorex araneus. Next base: position 104,522,293 of record NC_073306.1, on the reverse strand, counting down.
CAATTAAAAAAAAAGAAGAAAAAGAATAGCTTGTTAATGTAAATAAAAATAAAATAGGAGAAAAAAAAGACACAAACGAGACTCATCTCTTTGAACACTGATTCAAGCAACTATCTCAAATTTCACAGCTATAACTCTGGACAGATTTGTTTGTATTTTATTTACTTAGCCACCAGGTTCAGGCATTAAAGAAAAGGCTATTGTGGAATGCACAGTTGAACCTGCAGTTGATCATACCAATGTATTTTTGGGGGGTGGGACTTTTTTTGGGTCACACGGGGAGATGCACAGGGGTTGCTCCTGGCTATGTACTCAGGAATTACCCCTGGTGGTGCTCAGGGGACCATATGGGATGCTGGGAATCGAACCCGGGTTGGCTACGTGCAAGGTCTTACTCACTGTGCTATTGCTCCGGCCCCCCAACATATTTTAAAGTCTTGTTTTGGGCCCACCTTGTCACCTACAGAACAACCATTTTTAGATTACAGAGCCATTGGCTCTGGGATGCCAATAGAGACCAAACTGGGAATCAGCATTCAGAGCTTTCTGGCTAGGAAATAGAACAGGAAAATGGTTTGCCCTGATCCTACTCCAGGTATACACACCACTTGCTAGAATACATGGAGAATCTTCAGAGTGGGAGCCACAAAACTGGAGCATGACATTAAATTCACCCAACACAAGTCAGGGCTAGGACTGACTTAGGGAGGACAGGAAGAGACAGGTGTTACTAGTGTTGGGTGGCACATTTCTGCTTTGACCTCTTATGTGTAAAACTTCCAGTATAATAGAATTAAATGTGAATGTAAATATCTTTTCCTTAGAGAAGGAAGTGGTGTTATCCAAGAATGATTCCTCTTATGTGTAATATACATATATTTTGTTTATAAACTTTTGAATTAATCTCTGGAATCACTCATCTAAATGAATGATTTGATCTTATCATCAAATAAGTCTCCTTTGTGACCTGACCTGGTAGTAGGGTACCTCTCACCACAACCTTTAGAGCAATTTGGTGAGCTATATAACCAGCAGGTAGGGCGTTTGCCTTGCACATGACTGACCTGGGTTCGATTCCTCTGTCCCTCTCAGAGAGCCCGGCAAGCTACGGAGAGTATCCCGCCTGCATGGCAGAACCTGGCAAGCTACCCGTGGCATATTCAATATGCCAAAAACAGTAACAACAAGTCTCACAATAGGGACGTTACTGGTGCCCGCTCAAGCAAATAAATGAGCAACGGGATAATGGTGATACAGTGATACAGTGGTATATACTGCCCACCATCTTATTTTTATTTGCCCGTATTGAGACAATGGTGTCTGAATTTGAGTGCTGCCATCAGAGGCAGCAAAAGAAAAGACTTTTCCAGTTCTAGATGCTGCTGAGAGGAAGCACATATTAAACAAGTTTGGTTGAGTTTTAAATTTTCATAATCGGGGCTGGAGCGATAGCACAGCGGGTAGGGCGTTTGCCCTGCACGCGGCCAACCCAGGTTCGAGTCCCAGCATCCCATATGGTCCCCTGAGCACCGCCAGGAGTAATTCCTGAGTGTAGAACCAGGAATAACCCCTGTGCATCGCCGGGTGTGACCCATAAAGAAAAAAAAAAAAAGCAGAAGAAGGGGGTTGGAGAAAAAAAATGAATGGAAAAGCAATGGAAAAAAAAAACAAACTTCTTGACCTATAAGGGTTTTTATGCCAAATGGGAAAAGTCTTCACTGAAGGTCAGTAGAGGAAAAGGAAAGGTTGAGGCGGGCTGAGATGGGAATGTCACTGTCACTGTCACTGTTATTCTGTTGTTCATCAATTTGCTCCAGCGGGCACCAGTAACGTCTCAATTGTGAGATTTGTTACTGTTTTTGGCATATCAAATATGCCACGGGTAACTTGCCAGGCTTCTGCCGTGCAGGTGAGATACTCAATAACGATAAACACTGTGAACTCTGGTAACCTGTTAATAAAGAACTTGTTTATGAACTGAATTCATGTGTGTGTGTGTGTGTGTGTGTGTGTGTGTGTGTGTGTGTGTTGGTGGGCGTCGGGATGGGGTGTCCCAAAGGTGCACAGGATACCCTTGGGCTCCACCAGTGAATCTCGGCCAACTTGGTCACTGTCACTGTCATCCCTTTGCTCGAGCGGGGCACCAGTAACGTCTCCATTGTGAGACTTGTTGTTACTGTTTTTGGCATATCCAATACGCACGGGTAGCTTGCCAGGTTCTGCCGTGCCAGTGACATACTCTCAGTAGCTTGCCGGGCTCTCAGAGAGGCGCTAAGGAATCGAACCCAGGTGGCCGCGTGCAAGGCGAACTCCCTACTGCTGTGCTATCGTTCCAGCCTGGCCAACTTGGCAGAAGGTCCAAAGCAAGGTCTGGAGGATGCCAGGCAGCTGAGGTCCTGCACTGCAGGGATGCCAAGCCAAACTGACAGTGCTGGGAGCCTCTAGGGCAGCAACCAGTGATGCTCAAGAGACCATGTGGTGCTGGGAATCAAACCGGGTCATGTATGTACCGTAATTGCTGTACTATCTCCCAAACCCCATATATATGTCTTAATCTAACTTTCAGCTGTTAAAATAATTTGATTATCCCTCCTTTTCGGCGGAAGACGAGGCGGGCGCCTGGTGTCGCTCCTGACTCACCGCTGTTCTCTCGCGCCGAGGGACAAGTCGGTCAGGAGGCCGCAGCGCAGCCCTGGCCTTCAAGGACACGGGCAAGACGCCGGTGGAGCCCGAGGTGGCCATCCACCGCGTCCGCATCACCCTCACCAGCCGCAACGTGAAGTCTCTGGAGAAGGTGTGCGCCGACCTCATCCGCGGCGCCAAGGAGAAGAACCTGCAGGTGAAGGGCCCGAGCGGATGCCCACCAAGACGCTGCGCATCACCACCCGGAAGACGCCGTGCGGCGAAGGCTCCAAGACCTGGGACCGCTTCCAGATGCGCATCCACAAGCGCCTCATCGACCTGCACAGCCTGTCGGAGATCGTGAAGCAGATCACGTCCATCAGCATCGAGCCCGGCGTGGAGGTGGAGGTCACCATCGCCGACGCCTAGAGTCGCTTTTTTTCTAATAAAAAGTCCGATTTTTCTCAACCCACCAAAAAAAAAATTTGATTATCTTTTCTGTATTCAGAGGGACTGAACCTGATTTTGTGTGTGCATGCAGGCGTGTATGCGTGTGTGCGTGCGTGCGTGTGTGTGTGTGCGCACGTGCGTGCACATGCACGCACAGGGGGGTGATTGGGAGGGAACACCTTGAGGTTCTCAGGGGCTAGTCCTGGCTCTGTGCTCAGGGGTGGCCTAAAGCTGCCAGAAATAAAACTCCAAAATATCAATATCTTTAGAAACTATTTTTCTGTCATTATTAAGTAACAAAGGTAAATATAATCTCAAAGCAAACTATAATGACTGACTTGAAATTGTTGGTGGAAAAAAGAAATCCTAAGAGCCAAGTCTTATCATTTTGTTTTATTCTTGGTTTGGGGGTCAAACCAGGGCTTGATCCTGACCCTGTGCTCAGGGTTCGCTCCTGGCAGTGCTGGCTGATCATACATAGCGCCAGGGAGAGAACCTGGATCAGTACTATATCTCTGGCCCAAGTCTTACCATTCAATGAGCACATATTGGTTTTGGATTAACGACTGTTCATTAGATCCCTCTATTACTAAACTCATTGACTCTTGAGGAAAGGGATTGAACAATGATCAGAAATGGAAATAACAAATAATAACATATTTTAGAACATCCATTGTAAATTCCTGCTGTGTATTAACATCACAAGAGAGGCAATATTTGGGATGGGAGGAGAGGGACCCCCCCCAGGTGGTGCTCAGGGAGCCACACCTAGTGATGCCCTGGGAACATTGTGTTGGCGGGATTATACTTGGGTCCCTGTGTGTACAGGGCCTCCACTCCTGACCACTGAGATGTCCACCTCACCCTGAGAGAAGAGTTATTGATGCTCAGAGACTCCCAGAGTTCTGATATAATTGGTGTGTGTGCGTTGTGGGTGGGGGGGTGTAACAGTAATCAGATACCGTTTTTCCATGACCTCTCTTATTCCTCATCCCTATCCAGTTATTTCTTTTTCTTCCTTTTTTTATTGGGGGGGAGTTTGGAGGGGCACACCTAGCAATGCTCATGGGTTACTCCTATCTTTGTGCTCAGAAATTAGTCCTGGCAGTGCTTGGAGGGCTATGTGGGATGCAAGGAATCAAAGCTGGGTAGGCTACTTGCAACACAAGCACCTAATTTGCTGTACTATCACTCCACCCCACCAATCAAGTTATTTCTCATGTTCAATCAGGTTTAAGACTCCTCATATAGATTATCTAGTTTTATAGCTTTTTATGATAATCAACTATTACTTATAATCAATATAAGCAAGAAAGAGTGAGAAGTATGCTTGCAAAGTGCTTATTTTATGACAGCTTATTCTGAACATAATTGCTTAGAAAAGTAGAATTATGAAGAAAACAAAAGAACATCTTCACAGTGTTTACAAGTGAAAAAAATCAACTATATATATGGATGAGGTATTGATAAGCCAGAGATGACCTTATTTTTTAACAATATTGCTTATCATAATTTTGAAATAAGATCATTAAATTTTCCATTTTTATGCCTCATTGAGGATGGAAGTTAGTTAATTTCTCAGGGCTCATCTCATTTACGTTACTCATTCTTAGAACCCATGCTCCTAGAATCTCATCCTAATGTGTGCTTTTGTTTTTGTTTTTTCTATATAAGTCCCTGATTTTGTTTTTTTATAAAGTAAAGGTTTCTTTTAGGCAATAACGAAAGAAACCACAATCAGTTATCAAAAGCTTAAATAAACACTAGCTTAAGTTTACAGAATATTTGCCAAATTTGTGGAATCAGATAAACCACACTCTAAGCCTGACTTTAACATTTACCACCTGTGAGACCTTAACCGTTCTAAGCTTCAACTTCCTTACCAAGAGAATTAGGCTATTATAACAGTTTGAGGTAGAAAAATGTATAAGAGCAAATATTTCTCCTGCTCACATGGCATTTATTGCTTCCAGGCCTAAAACCTAAAGACAAGGAGGGTGAACCCAGACTTCTGTGTTGAATGTGTTAATAAATAATAAAGGCAAACTAAATATCTGATCAAAATAGATAAGGAACCCATAACTCAACAGCAAAACCCAACTGAAAAATGAGCTAAATGTCTGAAAAGACATTTTTTTAAAAAAACCTACAGATAGTCAACAGGTACATGAAATGGTGTCACCATCACAGGAAAATGCAAATTAAAACCATCACAAGATACCATCTTATACCTGTTATATCAGTAGACTATCAAAAAAAGAATCTCCTGCCCCCGCTCCAGGCTATCCTCATTGGGGCCATCTTGGAGGGGGGTGCGGGTTGAGTTTACCTCAGCCCCCCAGGCAGAGCCCTCCTGCAGCCGAAAACCTCCAGAACCCAGCTGCAGCCATGCTCAAGGCCACTCTCCGCACACTCGGACGAGCCTTACCCATGAAGGAACCAACAGAGGAACCCAGGTATGAGGGACCCGTGGTTGAGATCTCCAAGCCTGCTTGGATTGACTGGGCCTCCTCCACCCAAATCCCCTGTTTTCCAGGAGCTTAGCAGTCACAACCACAAACTGCCTCCAGCGCCATGTAATCTCATCAATAGCCAATATCCAGACTATAAAACAAAGCTCCCAGAAGAGAGCAATGCAGAATCTCGCACAGCAGAGCCTGGCAAGCTACCCCTAGCATATTCAATATGCCAAAAACAGTAACAATAATGGGCCTCACTCCCCTGACCCCGAACGCGACAGGGACAAATGGAGACATTACTGGCGCCTGCTCGAGCAAATTGATGAACAACGGGACAACAGTGATACGGTGATACAGTGATCAATGAGAGAAGTGATAAAAATAATACCAAGCATGAGGTGGGAGAAGAAAGCTTGGTACAAAATTGGAGGCTTTATAATAAGGTACAACCATCATGAAAAACAGTGTGGATGTTCCTCAAAAAATTAAAAATAGAGCCCTAATGTGATCCAGGAATCTGGGCATATACTCAGAGAAAATGAAATCACTATACTGAAGTGATATTGCAGCAATATTCACAATAGCAAGGCGTGGATGGTAACAAAAGTGATTAAACGAGGGCTAAAGAGAGAGCAGGGTTTAAGGTACTTGTCTTGCAATATGCTGACCCCACTTCAATCCCCAGAACTGCAGATGGTCCTTCAAGCCCTGCCAAGAGTCATCCATAAATTTAGAGTCATTGATTAATCCACTGATGCAAGCCATGTACCTTAACCACTGTACAGTCTCTCTGGCCCCTACACTGTACACTATAAACGTAAGCAAATAAACCTGAGAACCCATTTACAAAGTTGAACTTTACAAGGGCAGAGGTGTCTGTGCCAGGGAGTGGGGGTACAGGTGGGTTTAGGAGAGGCCCCTGAGACAATGGTGGAGGTAAAAGGACACTCTGGTGGAAGGTGAGGTCTTGGAAAGCTATGTACATGAACAGTATTGTTGTCATGAACAGCATTGCTAATCACTTAGGTTTTTTTTTTTTTTTTTTTTTTTTGCTTTTTGGGTCACACCCGGCAATACTCAAGGGTTACTCCTGGCTCTGCACTCAAGAATTACTGCTCGCAGTGCTCGAGGGACCATATGGAATGCCGAGGATCAAACCTAGGTCAGCCACGTGCAAGGCAAACACCCTACCCACTGTACTATCGCTCATGCCCCAATCACCAAGTTTTGAATAAGACAATTGAAAAAATTTTAAATAAAGAAATATGTGAAGATATAAAGACCTTAGGAAGTTAAAGTATATATGAAAGCCTATGTGAATTTCCCTCTATAGTTAACTTTACAAATTAGACATTCAAGACCTTTTTGGAGGGCTGACACGGATGCATCCTGCGATGCTAAGGGATTATTCATGGCTTTGTGCTCAGGGATCACTTATGGCAGTGCTCAGGGAACCATATGGGATGTCTGGGATTCAACTCAGGTCAGAAGCATGTAAGGCAAGCACCTTGCCTGCTGTACTATGGCTCTGACCCTTAGACCTTTTAAAAACTGTTACATGTCAATTGTAAGATAAACTGGAAAACAAACAAACAAGTTCTTTACAATGTGCTTTTTTCTGTATTAGTTCTTCCACACAGCGCAATGCTGTTATGCTACCACTGGTTACTGAGTAGAAAAGGAATCATACAGTGCAATGCCTAGCATATTTTTTGCATTCAACATCTTATTAATTGCAGCTATCATGCATTATTTACTATTGCTCAATGAAACAATAGTTTTGGGAAGATACTTTTTGGATTTGTATGTAAATTGTAGTCATAGTTTTCTGATGTGGTATATTTTCCATTGGAGTCAAGGCACTTCACAGGGCATATTAGTAATGTTTGTATATCAATCAGATACCAATATTTATATGCAAAATTATAAAGGGAGAAAATAGCATCTTATTTCTCAAAAACTTCTAGTTTAGGGAAGAGGGAGAGAAAAAATTAATTCTGACAACCACATGAATTACCAAGCATCAACTCTTTGAGTTTATATATGATGCTATTTTTAATCTTGTTTCCCATACTTTCTTACACATGGGCCATGAACATTTGAAGAACTAGGAACCATAGTATCTGGAGTATATATTTCATATATCAGTTCCATTTAAACTGTATTTCTGGGAAAGGGTATTAATTTAACCAAGAAAAGAAACATTATGATACCCTTAGCCATCAAATAAACTGACTTTCTGCCAAATAAATGTGTTCATGGGCCAAGGCTGAGATTTCCAATCAGAAAACCAGCAAAGAACAAGATGACACCAAGTTCATTTTTTAGGTTTTATATGTGACTAATAGCACTGCCAGAGATTTAAAAAGGTCATTCTAAAATGATGTCATCTACTTACAGAAAAAATTATACTGCAGTGTACTTTTAGTCACATCAAGGTTATAGCTGATAAAAAAGCCCTAAAAAAGAAAATTTATCATCTACATTCTTTTCCTTAATTACCTTACTTTTGCAATAGAAGATTAAAGCTGTTGTCTTTCAAGTTTCTGAGAATTTCTGCAAATAATTATAGCTGCATATAATTTTATTTGAGGCAGACAGAAATTTCCCCAAAATGTGATTTTATTATATTCATTTATTTACAAATACTTGTTCATTTTGGGGTTCTAGGACACACTTGGCTTATTTCTGGTTCTGTGCTCAGGAATCTCTCCTGCGGTGCTCTGGAACCGTAAGTGGTCAGGGATTGAACATGGGTCAGTCACTTTCAAGGTCAGCACCTTACCCCTTATACTATATCTCCAGCCTTGCAAATATCTATTGCAATATGTAATGTGCTACTGTGAATTAGGCACTGTGCTTGGGAAGTATCTTGTAGCTTCTTTCCTCGGAGACATTAAAATTCAGTAAGGGGAGGCTGAGAAGGACAATAAACAAATCCAAGAAATGAAAATGGAGATGGTTAATTAAGTATAATAAAATGTAAAGGATTATTCATGAGAAAAAATAATAGAGGCACCTGCTTGAATGCTCATCGAAAGTATGTCTAAGTAGAGACCTAAGTGATAGTCCTGTCGAAGACGAGGGAAAGAGTTATCTTCATAGAGCAACTGGCACAGAGAGAACTCCTAACATAGTAAAAAGCTTCGGAGATGATGGTAGGGAGAAGCAAGGGAGATAGTGGTGATAAATCATTGGAAATGAAAGGATATATGATTGCTTTTATTTATTTGCTTGGCTTTTATTTTTTGTTTTGGGGACCACACTTAGTAGTGGTCAGAGGCTTTTCTTATTTATTTATTTTTATTAAATCACAGTGAATTACAAAGTTACAAAGATACTTATGATTGAGTTTCAGGAATTTATTGTTCCAACATCAATCCCTTCAACAAAGCCTCCCTTCAATGGCCTCAATTCCCCCCTCCCACCCCCCAACCTGCCTCTGTGGTAGACATTTTTCCATCCCCCATTGACCTAGTGTTCCTCTCACCCATTTCCTAACTTAGTCCCTTCACCAATGCCCCAATTCCAAGCTTTCAGGGATGTGTTCTGACTCTGCTCAGGAATGACTCCTGGCAGTCCTCATCAGGGGACTGAATTAGGGTCTATTGAAGCAATCACATGCAAGGCATGAGCCTTACTCCTGTGCTGTCTCTCCAGCCCATTGGGTATATGATGTTGAGAGACCTAGTCTTCACTAAGTGGAAAGAGATTTGAATTTTTATCCTAATGACAGACATAGATGCTCCAACAGATGACACATTCTGATGTATGTTTTGCGTGTGTATATGTCTGTGTTTGGTTTTGTCTTTTACTATGAGAAATCCAGGTTTCCTAAGTATAAAGTATCATAGAGGTATCAATATTGAAAAGACTCAATGTAAATAAGATTTACTTGGTCTGACTTTAGGGGAGAGACTCTCCAAACAATAATAGTGAGTTTTGTTGAAATATTGTATGCAATCAAAGTGAAAGTAAAGTGAAATTTATTAGTTACACAGGCGGGGGGGGGCTTAGGGTGGGGGGGCTAGGGGTGTGGGGGGGGTAGGGGTGTGAGGGGTCGGGGTGGAGCTATACTGGGATTCTTGGTGGTGGAATATGAGCACTGGTGAAGGGATGGGTATCCGAGCATTGTATAACAGATTTAAACCTGAAAACTTTGTAACTTTCCACATGGTGACTCAATAAAAAATTAAAAAAAAAATATCCTTTCCCATTCTGTAGATAGTCTTTGTATTCTGGTCACTGTATCTTTTGCGGTGCAGAAGCTTTTTAGTAAAAAAAAAAAAAGATAAAGATTTGCTTCATTGCTTCCTTGCTTGCTTGACCTAATTATTTACTATTTGTAAAACTTCCAAATCAGAGATATTGGGGTTGGAATGAAGAATAGTAATGTAAGCACTGAGATGCCAATAGATTTATCTAGGCAAAAATCAAATAGACATAAAACTTTAACAGACCGAACTAGACACTAAGGTATTTTGTTGTTTGTTTTGTGGCAGGCGTGAGCGGCTGACACCTAGAAGTGCTCAGGAGTCATTGTTGACTCTTTACCCCAGAGTAACCACTGGTGTTCCGGGGAACCCTATGTGGTGCCTAGGGATTGAACCAGGGTCAAGACTATGGCAGCAGCATATGAGGCAATGAGTGCCCTACTTCCTGTATTACCTCTTAGGCCACTAGTGACTAAAGTTTAGACTATGGTGATAACTTAATATCATATTCAAAAGCCACTCATGACTCTAAACTTCACATATGCAGTTTATTTTTCCCAGGGTCTTTCATTATTGCTGTGGAAAAGTAGCCCTGAAACATAATTTCAGGGCTAGAGAGACTTGGAGTAGTATTTTCAAACATGAGGTCACTCTCAGATGTAGTTAAAATATAGATTTTTGATTCAGGTGTGAATGGATATTCTGTATTTAAAACAAGTGCCCAAATGGATCAACCATTATATTTCTAGAACAAAATAGACTATTGTGCTTAAGCCCCTTTTTTGCCCCGTTTCCCACTCCAACTAATTATCCAAATCTGAGTTCTCAGCTCCCGAGCTTTTATTATCATCTCTTTTGTTGTTGTTGTTTTGCTTTTGTTTTTTTGGCCACACCATGAGTACTCAGGGCTTACGCCTGGCTCTGTGCTGAGGTATCTTTCCTGGTGGGGAGGTCAGAGAATCATATGGCGTGCCTGGGATCAAACCTAGGTTGTCCTCATAAAAGGCAAAGCAACCTGCCTGTTGTACTATGTCTCCAACTTACTGAGTTGTTTTTTTTTTTATTAGCTTTTACTATCTCTTAATGGAAATCACATTGGATGTCATGTTTCTTTGAAACTGACCACATAATACACAATATACTTGGGGAGAGGAATTGATATAATTCCTAGGTCCAACTCCTAGTAAGGCTCAAAGCTTACTCCTGACTCTGTGCTCAGGAATCATTCCTGGCAGTGCTTGAAGAAGCACATGCAGTGGTGGCAGGGATCAAATATGGTCAGAGCAGGCAAGGCAAGCCTCTTTATCCCTGTACTATCTCTCCAGTCATCCATACATTTTTCATGAGTTAAATAGGTCAAGGATGACTGAACATCTCTAACAATTGCTCATTCAGACACCCATTCTTGACCTATTTAACTTATCAACCTCTAATGAAAACCTCACAATGTCAAGATTACCAAAAAAGGAAGCAGTTTTTGACACTTCTTACAATTAAAAATTCCTTATCTATAGAACCAGCATCTGTTCCTCTATGATTAGAATTGTCGATCCTAGATCTCCGTTCTGCAGGAACACATGGTAGCCTTGTTTTGACATAATGAAGTCCAGTGGTGATTTAGTTAAAAACAAAAAATATATTTAACAAAATATAACAACCAACAAAAATGAATAACATTACAATATATTTAAAATAAGGGGTCAAAGAGATAGCCTAAGAATTAAGGTGCTTGCCTTACACTAAGCCAACTCTTCAATCCTGGCACTGCATGTGGTCCCTCGAGCACTAACCAGGAGTAACCACTTAGAACAAGAACCAGAAATAAGCCCTGAACATTTCTGGGTGTGACCCCCCAAACAAACAAAAAGATATGCTAGTATCTCTCTCTCTTTATCAATGCAGTAATACATTTTTTTATTTTATTTATTTATTTATTTTTTGCTTTTTAGGTCACACCTGGTGATACACAGGGGTTATTCCTGGCTCTGTACTCAGGAATCACCCCTGGCGGTGCTCAGGGGACCATATGGGATGCTGGGAATCGAACCCGGGTCGGCGGCGTGCAAGGCAAATGCCCTACCCGCTGTGCTATCGCTCCAGCCCCAATACAGTAATATATTTAATTGGTATCACCTATCCTTAAAATATTCATCCCTCACATAGATATTTAACAGTTCATATTTCTATGGTACATGTATGTATAGAACATGATGCTTCCACCTTCTTTATCTTGCTTAAGTTTCAAGGCAACTGTAGGAAGAACATCTAATACTATTTCTAATTTGAAAAGACAAAATGATACTGATAAGTGGTCTGCGGCTTATAATATATATCATATATTATATAATGTAATATATATGTAATATGTATATCATATATTATATAATTATATCATATAATCATCCATGGGAAAGGGGTAGAACTTGGACTAGAGGAATCTAATTTTATAATTCTTTTAGTCTTCTTTTAAAGTCAAAGTGCAATAAATTGTCTACACATACCCTTTTATCCCATGGCTCTCTGTGATGCTCAAACATATTGGTAGGTTCAAATAATACTATGATTTGTGTAAGTTAAAAAACTTGATTCCTAGGGGCTGAAGCAGTAGTACAGCAGGTAGAGTGTTTGCCTGCATGCGGCTGACCAAGATTCGATTCCCAGCATCCCATATGGTCCTCTGAGTACCGCCAGGGGTGATTCCTGAGTGCAGAGCCAGGAGTAACCCCTGTGCATTGCCAGGTGTGACCTAAAAATCAAAACTTAAGAAAAAAAACAAAACAACTTGATTCCTTCCTCTAAAACTGGGTATTAAGAGCCGGAGTGATAGTACAGTAGGTAGGCATTTGCCTTGCATGCAGCTAACCTGTGTTCGATCACCAGCATCCCTGTGGTCCCTCAAGCACTGCCAGGAGTAAGTCGTGAGTGCAGAGCCAGGAGCAACCCCTGAGCATTAACACATGTGACCCAAGTGTTAAAATAGCTCCAATAAAGTAAGTCACTATTTAGGAAGTCTTTTTTCAGGTTCTTTTAATAGCATTTAATAGTGTTTCCAGATAATATTGGTGGTATTTTAAGACTGCAATCGAAATTCCCTGTCTAGTGTTGAATTGGTTCTAGGATATAATTGAAGCCATTACTGGCTTACAGAAAGAAAAAAATCATCTCTTTATTTTGTTGTAGGATAATATACATTAAAAATTCAAAGGTTATACAAAAATTACACTATAGATTTTTCCCTAGGCCAGTGGATAAATATAGATAGATTGCAAACAGATAAAAAGGTATTTTCAGCCTCCATGGATCACTCTCCCATCCGGATTGGTCTTTGGTAACAACTGTAATGACCTTACTTAACAATTCAAGGTGGGAAATACAAAATTAGGAGAGAAAAATGCAAGAGCTACCCTATGAATCATTTAGTGTGAATTTGGCTTAAATGTATTCTACCTGAGGGAAGTTTCATAATTAATATGGTCAAAAAAGCTGTTCATAGCTTCAGACCTTTTCAGCTTATAAGGCCCAATCTTCATATCTTTACTCATATGAAAAATGTCCTCTAATTGTATACATAATCCTGCCGAGATCATTCAGCCATCAATATCTTTTCAAACTCCAGTGAAAGAGTGAAGTGAGAAAAGCCTGAGGAACTCATGTTACCCAAAACTTTCAGGTTCCTCTTTCAGACCCTATCTATGCCATCTTCTCTGTAAACTCTGTAAACTGCTTGGCAAGCATTCAAGACCCACATGACTATCTTCTTGGTCAAGATGACTTTCTTGTACCACCACAACAATAAGCATAAACTGAAATGCTCCAACTTTTCTTTTAAAAAACACATTGTTCATATTTGACTAAAGAGCTCTATCTCTCATCATTTTCATGCGGTTTCTTTATTTGTCCTACATACTCAGAACTTGTTTCTCTTTTTACTTTAGTGTTACAAAGTTATTCCTTCCCTTACCTCTACCCCTTCCCAATAGTTCCCATCACCTTGAGGATTCCAGTTTGACTTGCCTTCAAGGTTAGTGCGCTGCAGAACATATTCGTGCATGTCTTCTAATCAGAAATTAACTGTAGGGCAGCAACAAAAAATTATGATGAATATTTAAATTATGATGAATAATTTAATCTACATCAATATTTTAAGATCACTGATTTGCATTACAGTGATCTTAACTAAGCAGAGTGAATTCACTCGCCTATTTCCAAGTAGAATAGAACACAAGAGGGCAAGGGTCTAAAATTGGTGCAGCTCAGAACTCACAAACACGCTTGGTCTACAGCCCCATTCTCAGAAAAAAATTTCACTCACTCACTCCCTAGAAATTTACCTTATTTAAGTGAACAAAAAGAAAATGTCTCAGATTACTTCGAAAATTACTGCCACCCCTTGAATCATTTCAGTGCCCCTTGGGGAGTAGTATAGACCACTATGGGAAACCCTACGACATGGTGGCACTTTGTTAAGGACTCTGATAGTCTTATCTTACAGCTCTACTGACACGCACTGCTCTCTTCATAGTGGACTGAATGGCAAAAGGAATGGCAAGATGTGAAATGAAGCTCCCAGTAAGCTCTTGCTCAGACAGGAAATAGTACAGGGGTTAAAGGCACTTGCCTTGCATGTAGTTGATCCTAGTTCTCCATATAGACCCCTGAGCACTGCTGGATGTGGCCTCAACCCCCCCAAAGAAACAACCTCCCCTGCAAAAACAAAAACACAAACAAAAAACTTCTTGCTTTTTTATAATGGAGATGATGGTGATTGACTCTGAGTTGCAGTGGAAACTCTGGTGGTAGAGACTAAACAGAGTGAAAGAATTTGGAATAGATTTCCTAGTAGAATTAATGCAATGTATATTTAAGGATGGAGTAAAAGGAAGAATGAAGAGCATCCTTTAGGGCCCAGAGCAATAGCACAGTGAGTAGGGTATTTACCAGGCCCACGTTCGATCCCTGGCATTCCTTATGTTGCCCTGAGCACCGCCAGGAGTAATATTTTAGAGCAGATCCAGGAATAACCCCTGAGTACTTCTGGATGTGGCCCCCAAACAACAACAAAATAGAACATCCTTTAGATTATTTGCCTAAGATTTTCCATGGCCAGTGCACTATGACAATTAAGATGGAGAGAAACAGGGTCTGTGGAGAAGCACAAGAGTTTAGAGCGCTGGCCTTGCAAGTGTATGGACACAAAGTTCAAATTCCCTGTGTTCCACATGACTAAGCACAACCCTGGGGTTCTGTGGTTTGGACCTGGCAGCTCTGCTGTCTGGGATTTCCAGCACTACCAGTGATTTCCCGCTGAATCACAGTCAGCTGTGTGTAAGCACCATTAAAGGAGGGGGTGGTACTTCTGGCCAGCACCACAGCTAAAAATGTGAGCACTAGTGTGCAATTCCTGGTCATCAACATAACATCAACAACGAAGGGGTGGAGGTAGAGAATAAGAGAAATGAGAAAAGAGAGACGGCATAATGAGTAAGATACTTGCCTTTGCACGCATGGCCAACCTAAGTTTGATCCCTAGCTCAGAATTTGGTCCCTTAAGCACCACCAGGTCTAATCCCTGAGTACAGAACCAGGAGTAAACCCTGAGCACCACTGGGTGTGGCCCTAAAGCCAAAAGAAAAAAAGAAAGGATTTAAAACAACAGGCTTTAAATAGAAGAGGGCTAGAGTTCTGTCTAATACATGACATATTTAAGAAACCTATTAGCATAGTCAGCTGTGCCCCAAAAATCAAAACCTTTTTTTTTTAATTAGAAAAGAAAGAAACCTATTTGTTATCTGATAGGGATCACACTTGGAATTTGGGGGGGCGACTATTTTGAACCCTCTCAGCACTCACTCAAATCCTTTGACATATGAAAGCATGGTATGAATGCTCTGCAGAGTTCAGATGGCAGAGACAGGCGTAAGTTACTCATTCGTGTTTAAAGTATAGACATCATTGCTGGCTGTGCCTTCTTGCTTTTAAATCACAGATCTGTCTTAAACACTGGACTTGGAATTCTGAGGTTAATAAGCTCAGTCTGAGACAGTGCAGGAGGCATTCAGAGGGACTTCTCGTCCCTTTCTGATTAGGGGGTCTGGGATTTTTTTCTTTTTGGGTCACACCAGGCAATGCTCAAGTTAATCCTGGCTCTGCCCTCAGGAATAACTCCTGGCAGTGCTGGAGGACCATATGGAGATCAAATGCCCTACCTGCTGCACTATTACTCCAGCCCCTAGGGGTCTTAGCTTACACTTAAGTCTTAGCTTTGATGGCATTCCTTTTCCTCTCGGGAAAACTAAGAAGATCTGTGAGCCCTCTCTCATTGTCCATGTTAGATTCACAAAAATCTAAATGTCTAGAATTCACATGTCAGCCAGCTATTCCTTTAGCCAATGGTCCCCATGATCTCCACCTGGCTGTCTTTATGTTTGTGTACCAATCTCCCACAGTGAATCCGGGCTGGGAGCTGCTCTCAGCTACCTAGAGCAGGCAAAGAGGGATGACTTCTCAAGCTTGCCATACCAGCCCCTGCAGTTTCCACCTTGTTCTCTTGTATTGTTCACTTGGAGGAATGCCAGCTGTCCTATTCTGGGGACACTCAAGCAGTGCTAGAGTTCACGTGTAAAAGAATTGAGTCTTGGGGCTGGAGAGGTAGCACAGCGGGTAGGGCGTTTGCCTTGCATGCCGCCGACCTGGGTTTGGTTCCCAGCATTCCATATGGTCCCGAGAGCACTGCCAGGAGTGATTCCTGAATGCATAAGCCAGGAATAACCCCTGAGCATTGCCGGATATAACCCAAAAAGCAAAAAAAAAAAAAAAAAAAAAGAATTGAGTCTCTTTTGCAGATTGCCTTACTGCCATGTGAGTCCCCTTAAAAGGGAACCCCCAGCCTCACCCAAAATGTCAGCTGACATCTAACTGCAACATTGTAAGTCAGAAATTGCTTCAGAATTCCTGACTCAGAGAAATTATGAAAGGTAACAATGATTATTGTAAGTTTGAGGATGATTTGTCATGCGATAATAGGTATTATTTAGCCTTTATAAAGATAATAGTATAGCATTTTACTCTCAATTGTCCACATCCCACTTGGGGTGTGCAATTCCTTTCTTTTCCACCCTGGGTTTTCCTTCTTCTTCTTTGATCTCTCATAGTTTCTAAATAAAGTTATTTTACTTTTAAAACTATGATTGTTATTTTTTAGACTGGAGCGGTATCATAGCAGGTAGGGCATTTGCCTTGCACACGGCTGACCAGGGTTTGATTCCCAGCATCCCATATGGTTCCCTGAGCACCACCAGGGGTAATTCCTGAGTGCATAAGCCAGTAGTAACCCCTGTGCATTGCTGGTGTGATCCAAAAAAGCAAAAATAAAAAAAAAAACCATGATTGTTATTTTTAACATAAATAACACTGTTATAAATACACATTCACCAATTGCTTATATTTGTATTAAATATATAACATATTTATAAAAATAGCATATTATTATTTTTAAATTGTTGTTGTCTTGAGCCACACCTGACTGCATGAGGACTTCTGGCTCATGATTAGTGGTCACTCCCCTGTAGTGCTAGAGATGAAACTCAGACCTCCCACATGCAAAGTCCTTTGAGCCACCTTCCTGGCCAGCCAGCATTGTTATTGGAGCCACCTCATGAATAGAACTTATTTTGCTGTGTTAAACACACAGAAAACAAAAGGACAGGAAGATAGCTCAAAGGACTGGAGCATTTGTCTGGGATTCACGGAGCTGTCCTGGGAGGCCACACCCCCCCCCCCCCACACACACACACCACCCTGAAAACAAACCAAAAAACCCTAGAGGAAATAAATTCATTTGTGATTTTTTTTGAGAAGAGATGGAGCCAAACAATCTTCTCAGACTTTCTTAAACTCTATGCTCCATGTAAGGAAGCAAATAGGATAAGAGCTGTGGATAAAGAAGTTGAGTACTCCTAAGCAACACCAGGTATGTCCCAAGTGGTCCTCAAGAACTGCTGAGTTTGGTCCCTTCAAAAAAAGAAAGGCCAAATAACTTGAATTTGTGAAAGTGTGATGTCCAAGCCACTTAGGCTGCATGACAAAAGTAAGTGCAAAAATATTTTGGATCTTTTGTTCTTATGTCACAAACAGTTCCAAGTGCAAAGGAAGGAACTGTGGTGTTTCCTTTACACCAGAGCAGACTGAACTATGCTACTTTATTTATCTGAGAATAGGAAGTTAACAATTTGAATTCTGGACATCAGTCAGAATTATTCACATCAAATCTTGCCTAGGATATAATTTCTCATCAAAACCTACTAGAAAGTATATTTTATGTTTTTGTTTTTCTGCAAAGTTGACCACTTTTATCAGGAATCTGAACCAGTAGAATTTGTTAAATCATAATATACCCCTAGAGCCCTTTCACTTTTTTTTTTTTTTTTTTTTTTTGTGAAAGCATCCCCCAAACTTCACATGTGACATTCTGGTTTCTTAGTCTAGTTCTGCTGCTGGTAACCGAGGGGCCTTCTCACCCATAACAGTGTCTAAATGACTCATCTCTGATAATCCTGTAAATTCTGTGTTATTTTAACCAGCTTCAACATAGCTTTGCATCTGTTATCTCATTTAAATCTTAAAATCACCCTGTATATAGATAGCACAATCCCATTTAATAGATATGAAAACTGAGGCCTATAGAATTTACTCATTAGCCTCATTTCCTTGACAATTTACCAAGTTATTTTAACTCCCTGAGAAACGAGTGGGTTGGACCGCTCTCAGTAATATGTTCCAGTTCTCAAATTATTTATTCAAAAATGACTTTGGCAACAGTACATGAGATTCAGAGAGTACAGATTTGTAGTTAGATGATCTGTAGCCTTGCTGGTCTTGAAGGAAACATTTAAACATTTTCCATCCCAGAAACTTTGTCCATAAATGTGTGTTAACAAGATATGCTAGCATAGAAATGCTTTGCAGGCCAAAGGAAATAAATTATATGAGTCACTTATTTGCTCTGGGATCTTGATCTAGTTAATATCCTCATGTCCCAGGTACCCAAATATAAAGTGTAGATAACCAGCAGGAAGCAAGTTCACTTTTAGGAAAATCCCTTGATGCTATGATGTGTTCCAAGTCTCCCCTTCAAGAGTGCAACACTCATCCCCCAGCTGCTGAAAGGGGTTTGTTGATAACAGTCCTCAGACCCTCTAGAGAATTGCTTGCAGCTGAAAGCAACTGCTTTATCCAAGGTCACGGCCTCTTCCCAGGAAGCAGCTCATATCCCATGACTCTCAATTCAGGGTTAAGAAGGTCAGACCCTTGTCCCTCTTGTAGGGGTAAAATAATGAAAGGCTTTCCCAAGGCCAAAGTGACTTCTGAGATTAACTGAGCCCTCCATTATTTTATTTTGGTCTTTGGATCACACTCGGCCATGCTCAGGGGTTACTCCTGATTCGACCTCAGAAATCATTCCTGGAATCCCTTACTAAGCAGCTTTATAGAACCTCTTTCTCTGCCTCATCTTGTTTCCTTTACTCCTTTGCACAAACTATTCCCTTGAGCATTCCCCACCCTCCCCCCCCAACTTCTTACATATAAATTTCTGCCTTAGAATCTGTTATCTGGAAACCCAAACATGAAGTTGCTACATGATAATACTGAGATAACACAGATGACAGATAAGAACGAGCTTTGAAATCCTAAAGTTAACAGCAGCATTGGATTCTGTTTACTAGAACCTAATGAGAATTAACTTAAAAAAAAAAAGGGTATGTTTTTATTTCTCCCAAGAATTATGTTACTCTGCAGCCATTCTACCAGCATGAGAGCAGGGAAGAGGAAAAGGTGAGTTTAGGAAAAAGTTTAGGGAAGGTTTGACTTAGGAAAGGGAGGAAAGAGAAGGAGGAGAGACAAAGGAAAGGAAGACCCATGCTGGTGTCCTCGCTTTCTCTCTCGGGATGGAATCTGCGTGGGGTGTTGACAGAAGTAGTCATAAGGGTTTAGAATACAATAAAAACTTTAGATTTTATTTAGAAATGTATTAATATAGTCTCAAGGAATATTTAGGGCCTGGAGTGATAGGACAGCAGGTAGGGCTTGCATACAGCCAACCCAGGTTTGATCTCGGGCATCCCATATGGTCTCCCAAGCACTGCCAGGAGTAATTTCTGCGTGCAGAGCCAGGAGTAAGCCCTGAGCATTTCCACTGTG
Source organism: Sorex araneus (assembly GCF_027595985.1). Taxonomy (NCBI): domain Eukaryota; kingdom Metazoa; phylum Chordata; class Mammalia; order Eulipotyphla; family Soricidae; genus Sorex; species Sorex araneus. The sequence goes on along the minus strand of NC_073306.1, from coordinate 104,502,351 downwards.
AGACTTGTTGTTACTGTTTTTGGCATATCGAATATGCCATCGGTAGCTTGCCAGGCTCTGCCATGAGGGCGGGATACTCTCAGTAGCTTGCCGGGCTCTCCGAGAGGGATGGAGGAATCGAACCCAGGTAAATGCCCTACCCGCTGTGCTATCGCTCCAGTCCAGTATTTAGAAGTCTAAAGTCTTCTGGAGGCTGGAGTCATAGTACAGTGGGAAGAGCACTTGCCTTGCATGCAGCCACCCCGGTTTCAATCCCTGACACTCATTATGGTACCTGGAGCCCTGCTAGAAGCTTTCATTGAGCACAGAACCATGGGTAAGCCTTAAGTATTGCCAGGTATGGCCCAAATAAACAAAATTCTGCTGTAAACATAATTCTTTCTCAATATAATTCCTGTTTTGTTTTAAATAACTTAATAGTAAATGGATTTAATAATCTAAAAACTATAAATATAACTATTTTGTTCTTTTGGAAGAGACTATTTAGGCAATTATAATAAGCTGTTTTCTGCATCAGGCTCTAAAACTAGAGATACAATTTGCCATATGTTAAGGACTTGGTAAAAATATTGCTTTATGAGCCTATAAATAGCAACATAGTATTTTCCTCTTTTACTCTCAATAAATTGACATAGTAGCATCACAAATGACTATTTTTCTTTCACTGTAACAAGTATAGATTTTCTATAGAAGATGATAAAAGTGCTCTGCATTAAAAAAAATTCACATAATTCCTTTTAATTGTATCCCTATCTTTTCTGTCAACAGTAACAAAGTTTAATGACACAGGATTTGTATTTATTATTATGTTTGTTCCCCAGCACTCCATATGGTCCCCTGATCCCTACCAGGAGTTATCCCTGAGCAGAGTCAGTAGAAAGTCATGAGCGTCATTGGGTATGACCCCAAAACAAACAAAAACAAACAAAGGAAATATTTGTGGGAATGGAGTTATAATACAGGAGATAATGTACTTGTTTTTGCATGTGGCTTTGGTCACAGTGACCCTAATTAGAATCCCCGGTACCACATGTGGTCTGCTGAGCACTGCCAGGGTCATGCCTGAGCACAGAACCAAGCATGACTCTGAGCACCTTCAAATATAGCCTCAAAACTGCAAATAATAAAATGAATACTGAGCTTGAAAAGTAGGGGGATAGCTCAATGATCAGGGGTTCACACCTTACATACACAGCATCCTGACTTTGAAGCCCAGCACTGCATTTCCCCCCACCCCCAACCACCACCACCTACAACCCCATCACCCAAGGTATAGCCTGGGAGGCTCCCTGTACCACTGACCTGCGATGCCAGGGAGCAAGCCTAGGTCTGCCGCATGCAAGGCAAGGGCTCTACAGCTGTATTATCTCTCTGGCCCTGCTTATTTTTTTTTTTAATTGAGGTACAGTTGGCATATAACATCATACTGCTTTCAGGTATATTATTTCTTTTGTAATGCTTAATATTTTCCAAACTTTATACAACAACTATTTATTTATTTATTTATTTTGCTTTTTGGGTCACACCCAACAATGCTCAGGGGTTACTCCTGACTCTGCACTCAGGAATTACTCCTGACAGTGTTCAGGGGACCATAAGAGATGCTGGAAATCGAACCCGGGTCAGCTGCGTGCAAGGCAAATTCCAGCCCGCTGTGCTATCACTCCAGCCCCAACAACAAGTATTTATTTTTAATTTATAAAATAAACTGAACAATGCTAACAAAGCTTGAGGAGAATGACTCTGATTCTACTGGCAAATTAGATTTCCCATAAGAATTCTGAAAAAGTAGATGAGAGAAGACCACAGGCACACAGAGTAGAAGATTAGGATCTACTGTGTTTAAGAGAAGTAGAGGAGAGATTAAGGTTCTTGCCTTGCATGTGGCCCACCAGGGTTTGACATATGGTCTCCCAAACACTGTCAAGAATGATCCATGAGCACAGAGCCAGGAGTAAGCCCTGAGCACAGCCAAGTGTGGCCCAAAATCCAAAACTAAAACAGAGAGAGGGGAGGGGGGGAGAGAGAGAGAGAGAGAGAGAGAGAGAGAGAGAGAGAGAGAGAGAGAGAGAGAGAGAGAGAGAGAGAGAGAGAGAGAGAGAGAGAGAGAGAGAGAGAGAGAGAGAGAGAGAGAGAGAGAGAGAAGGAGGGAGGGAGAGAGGGAGGGAGGGAGTTGGTGTAAGTATATCATTCCAGTACAGTATAAAGAGTGCATTAGAATGATGAGGCACACATTTGCTTAGTAGGTAGCTATAAGATACTTAGGAAGTGAAAATTAGGAAGTCTGTTCATACTGAAGTACGATAACCCTGTGGACCTTCTCAGATGTCTCACTGTTGTTTTCTTCTCTCTCCTGGGTAGTGCTCTCCCTGTGTCAAGGTGCCACTGTACTTTTGATGATGGATAAAGTAGCACACCTGGGCACCTAGGACATGGGATTGTTTTCCTGATAACCACGAACTGAGAACCACCAAGAGGTACAACCCAGAATTTTGGGGGTGTTCAGCTATCTTTGGGGGTAAATTTTCAACTATGGCAGATGAAGTCATGAGAAAGGGCAAATGCGCTTCCACTGTCTTTTTCTCCCCTATGGATTTGTCTAAGTTGTGCTTCCTCGTTACACTCTTCAAGAGAAGTTCGTGCCTGCTCAGTGATTTGTTGTGTCATTATAGTGTGGTAACAGAGAATCTTAGTGAGTCAGATCTTCCCTCTTTTTCCTTCCTTTTCCCCCTTGGTCTCACCATTCTGGATAAGCACTTTCTAAATCAAGTGTCTCATGATGATCTCAGGCAAGTGGATGAGTCCAGAGAATGACAAGGATGTAAAAGATACTTAGAAGACACTATTGGTACCAGATCTATGTAAGCAAGACTGAGTTTTTTTTTTTTTTAATTACTAATTTTTATTTTTGTTGGGGGCCCATAGGTAGCTGCAGCCAAGGCTTACTCCTGGCTTTGTACTCAGCAATCACTCCTGACTGTTCTTGGGAAGCCATGTGGAGTCCCGGTGATTAAACCTGAGTTGGCTGTGTTCAAGGCAAGCGCCCTTCCTGCTGTACTGTCTCTCATGCCCGTAGGACAGGGTGTATTTCCAATGACTACTATATATGAACAAGACCAGGGTGTATTTGAGATCATGCCTAGGCTTCCAATTTGGACAACTAAAGGGCCGACTCCAGCACAATTCCTAGCACATATGAAACTCAGTCAGTGCTTGAATGCAATGAGTAAATATATGAACGATGGTTTTGTAATCAAGGTAATGACTGCCTGTCTATGCTCATTTTTAACTATTTTTGTGAAGGAAGGTGGTTCTTATGGAAATTTATGTGGAAAGATGTAAGGGAAGAGAAAGGGAGAAGTGTGAGTTCAAGAGAACATAGTTTTGCTGGAGTGGAAATAGGCGAGCAAAGATACATAGAGAAAAAGCAAGTGAGATCCGAGTTCCAGGGAGAACAGGCTTGAGCGAGCCAGGGTATATGCTTATTAATGTGTCATACATAGAATACACGGAAAGAGAGCTTAACAGACATTAGTGGGAAATGTTCCCGGTCTTTTTTTTTTTTTTTTGAGAGTGTGGGGGGATGGAGGGGGGCTATGGGGCCACACCTGCTATTACTCAGACCAAATGTACTAGGATTGAACCCAGGTCAGCCACATACAAGACAATTCCCTAAATCCATCTCTATGGCCCCTCCAGTCTTTTCTTAAGCGATCCTGGTACAGCTATGTATAAATAAATGATCAAGGCCTTGGAAAGAGTGGTAAAACATTGAATGTAGGAAGGTGCCAATAGACTGTTATAGTTCAAGCTTTTTATTGTGCTTAAATCCTAATGTGATCCAGTCTGTCCCAGATAATACAGTGAAGTCTAAATGATCTCAGAGTTGTCTATGCTTCACAGAGTAACCAGTAATAGTTAAAAATCCTGGACCTCTTTCCTTTTTTTTTCCTTTCAATACTTCAACACCAATCCCACCACCATTATACCTTCCCACCACCATTATTTCACATTTTTCCACCACCACCCAAGCCTGCCCCAAAGGCAGATGCTAACTGATTTATTTTGTATTGCTTATTATGAATGATCAACTAAAAATGATCCAAAAAGATTTCCTTAGAGGAAAGTGTGTGAAAATTGTTGTATCTCAACTTGGAGCCATTAACCCCCTGAATTAACCTCTTTCCTTTTGAACTTTTATCTTTTTGTGTGAAAAGCATAGGAAAGCAGAGCAGAATAGTCCTCCAGAGATTATCTGGCCAATTTCCCTGGTGCCAGAATAATCTGGCACGCAGGTTTAAGGAAAAGCACTGACATTATTTTTTTCTGTTGCGCTGACAGGCACTCGCTCAACTACCAAATAGCAATATTATGTTAAAGAAAAGTTAGCCAAAAAAAAAACTTAAAGAAATAAAGGAAGAAACATCCTTTTTTTTTTTCCAACTATAATAGATCTGGTTGACCCACTTTTTGCAAAGCAAGGGCTATTTTGGTCTAATTGGAATTTATGGCTAAGGATAAATGCTAGAGTCAAAATGGCTGTAAAATATTTTTTGTGCTGGGTGCTAAAACCCAAAATACTGATCTAAGACCATAGTGAAATCTCTAGTGACAATAAGAGTGGAACAGTTTCTTCTTGTTATAAAGTAGTTGAAGAAGGGAAAATCAAGAACTAATGTTTTTAACTAATGTGTGTATTTAAAATATTATACATAGATTTCTATGTACAGGGACTATTTTTAGAATTAAAAAATCGTTTTTTAGTTCTTAAATATTGTGACGAAGGCACTACTATTCGGTCCTTCTTAGGAAGGAGGAAATTGTGCAAGTAACAAAGTCATATGAGAACCATGCTGCTCAGACATTTTTGTTTCTCCTTTTCCTTTATTTCACTGGCACCAGAGACCAAACCAGAGCTTCACACAAATGAGGCATTTTTTTCCCACTCAGTCACACCCCCAACCTCAATTTTTATCATTTTTTTGGTGGTGGTTGTGAGTGAGGTTGGGAGGATGTTGGGCCACACCTGGTGGTGCTCAGGGACAACTCCTGGCTCTGTGTTCAGTAGTGAATCGTGGCAGTGCTCAGGGAACCATATGTTGTGCTAGAGATCAAACTGAGGTCAACCACAAGGAAAACAAGAGCTTTGCCCCTTTTATTATCTTTCTGACTCTCATCTTTTATCTTCAAACACCCAGCAAGGCACATTGAACAAACTGTGACGGGCTCAGAGGATGATTGGGAGAAAGTAAATTCATGTTTATCATCTCAGGTCAAATTACCCACACTATCTTTAATTTTTTTTTTTTAATCTCCAGGTATGTTTGCCTGCTTCCTCTGATAGCCAAAATCCATTTTAGGAGTGAGGGTTCGAACATTTTGGAAGAGGAATCAGGAGTAAGCTCATTAGGAGCCAGAGAGATAGTATGTTCTGTGCAGAGCCGGGAGTGATTCCTGAGTGCAGAGCCAGGAGCCATGAGCATCACCAGATTTGGCCCCAAAACACAAAAGCAAAACAAAGCTCATGAGACTAGCCAAGGATGAAACTTCCTTGAGCTTACATGGAGGGAGGGCTTATTTCCTCATTGTTGTTCTAGGGGTGAGAATCTATTTACTTATCCATTCAATAATTACTGACCGACCGAGAGTTTTTAAAGACAGGCACTGTTTTAGACTGAAGATGCTTTGTTGAATAAGATCAACATAAGGGAGCCAGGGGGCTGGAGTGATAGCATAGCGGGTAGGGCGTTTGCCTTGCACGCGGCCGACCCAGGTTCAAATCCCAGCATCCCATATGGTCCCCTGAGCACCGCCAGGGGTAATTCCTGAGTGCAGAGCCAGGAGTAACCCCTGTGCATCGCCAGGTGTGACCCCAAAACAAAACAAACAAACAAAAAAAACACAACATAAGGGAGCCAGAGCAATAGTACAGCGGGTAGGGCGTTTGCCTTGCACGTGGCCAACATAGGTTCGATCCCCAGCATCCTATTATGGTCCCTGAGGCACCACCAGGAATCATTCCTGAGTGCAGAGCCAGGAGTAACCCCTGTGCATGCACATACACACCCCCAATCGGCCTAAGGGGCCAAAGTGATAGTATAGTGGGTAAGGTTCTTGCCTTGCAATCAGCAGACCCTAGTTTAATCCCTAGCAATGGTTTCCCCAGCCCATCAGGATTAATCATGAGTGCAGAGCTAGGAGTAACCCCTGAACATCACTAGTGTGCCCTCCTCCCCCCGCAAAAAAAGTCAGCCTAATAACTATCCTTACAGCACATACATTTCAGAAACGAGACAATAGTTAAGTAAACAGGTAAACTTTGAAGAGATCTGATGAGCAATAAGAAGAAAACGAAACCAAGGAAATCAGTTTACATTAGGTGGGATGATTGCAGAAGTCTTCTGTGAAGTGACATGGTCTGATCAGAGACCTGAATGAGTTAAGGAGAAAACATGAGGACCTAAAGGCAGGGGAAGTAAAACGTAAGGCCCAGAAGCAACAGTCTGCTTGATTTTTGGGGAGTGGGGAGGTGGGGGCAGTGTGAAGACCGGTGTACCTAGAGAGGAATGAGTAAGGAAGAAAGCCACCACATTCAATCCCTGACAGTAAGTGGTCCCCCAGCTTCACCAGTTGTAGTCTTTATAGACCCCTAGTAACACAGGATGTGGCCCTGGAAGGGCACCCATGCCCCCAGCATTGCTCGGCCCCATCACATAGGGCCTGTAGCATTACATCCTTGGCCCTAGCATTGAAGAGTCAGTCACCCAGAATCCTGTCCTCCCAACACTTCCCAGGTAGGGAATTCCATGCCGCCCCCCCCCCCGCCCCGCCCCAAGGTGATAAAGGATGAGGTGGGACAACTAGTCAAAAGTCAAATCATATTGTACGTGGGTAGGAGTGTAGATTTTATTCCAATTGTGATGGAATCTGCTAGAGGATTTTGAGCTGGAGAGGAAGTGCATTTTATTTATATTTTATAAAGACGGGTTTGGTTGCTGTGCGGAAAATGAAATGTAGGACAAAGCAGGGAGAATAATTAAGGGGTTGTTGCAGAAGACTTGCCAAGAAACTGCTTGGACTTAGTTGCTTAAGTAGGAGGTGGTAAGAAAGAGCGGGGTTTATGACAGATCTATATCTACGTCTGTAAGCACATCTATAAATTAGAACTGACAGGAATGGCAGATACATGAGATTTGGAATGTGCGGACTCCAAAGTGAAGAGAAAGGGAAGGGAAGCGGCCTTGTAATGTGGGTACTATTTCTTTGGAAAAAATGATGAGAGAAAATCTCATGGGAATTTCTTCCCTGGGGGCTTTTCTTGTTAACAGAGGAGTGGGCTCATATAGGGCACACCACACAAGTGAAAGATGAAAGAGCTATTCTTTGAAAACTGTACCCTGAGCTCTCAAACCCTTGTTCTATTCTTTAGATTGTTCTCAGTGACCACTGAAACAACGAAGATATTCAAGTTCAACAGATGACTAAGGTAGGGTCTATTGGAGCGTTTCTTCCCAAGTAGGTAGTATTTGCCTCAGTGAAAGAAGACTGAATAGTTTCCTGTTTAATTCTGGTGAAGAACATGTGATGGAAAAGGATCATCTTCTTTTAGCGTCATTTTGTTGTCATCCCTCTCCCACCCCCACCCCACCCCCTTTCTTGCTGGTCTTGATTTTCTTCTTTTAGGATGTTTCCCTTCTTTTGGCTTTCTAAATTGTCACAGAACATTTACGCAATGACCTGGGGTGTTAGGACACCCTTTGATGAAAATCTAAGGACAACTTGGATGAAGTACAGCTGTTAAGTAAGAACACGCTCTGTCCTTGCCTTTTTAAAACAAATAAAATGGAAACGATTTGTTCCAATCAGAGTGTCCAACAGACGCAGGATCTTCGAAACAACCCTGACTCCTTGACAAACATGGTTGCTTAGCGAGACGTCCAGATCCCGGCTAGCAAACAAACGCCGTGGGGCTGGCCCGCGGCGCTGCGCACGCTGGGGCCGGTTTTGGAGAAAGTCTAGAGGGCAGGAGGGGGCGGAGAGGGGAAGAGAGAACCTGATCTCGGCCTCGCAGAGTCTGCGATGTGGCCTCTCTCCACCCGGGGAAAACGCAGGGAGAAACCCACAGCCCCTCTCGCCGGAGCAGGGGCGGAGAGGGTCGTTGGAACTGGGGCGCACCCCACCCGCAGTGTCCTGCAGGAGCTGCGCGCCTCCCCTCCCCCCACCCCTAGGCAGGAAACGTGCGGCTCGTCCCTACCCGTTTCATCACCTCCTGGGGACTCGGATTGTAAAGTTGCAGGCACTGGGGGGGTGGGGGTGGGGGTGGGGGTGTTTCGGTGATCTGGCAGTGGGGAGGTGCTGGCGCGGCCCCACCACAGCTAGCACCCCGCCGCCCTTTCCCAACTGGTCCCTCACTTCCCGGTGCCGCTGCCAAATCCCACCCCTGATGCCAGCGTTGGCTCCAGCCTCCTCCTCCACCCAAGCCCAACTCTCCGGGCGCCCCGCAGGCGTCTCCAGGACCCCCTGCAGTCCTGGCTGCAGTTTGGGAACCCCGCCCTTCGAGGTTCTTGGCCTCCACAGCTCTTTAAACATCTGGGCGCAGGGATTAGCGCTCCAGATGTGGCTCTTGGGCGGCCAGATGTGCGCCCCCCCACCTCCTCCTCCCTTCGCCTGGGGCCTGGCAGCCTGAGACTCTGGGCGGACGCGTGGGAGGCGCTGGGAGTTTTCCCTTCAAGCTGACTTTAAAGCCTTCGGAAACCTCAGTCCCCAGGGCTCCCCGCCAGGCCTCAGAGCGTTCAGGGACTGTGGCCTAGGGGAGGGGGTGGGGTGGGGAATTAAAATCCAACCCAGTTCCGTTCCCTGCTGCCTCACAAACTCCTGCAGCTTCTCCAGCTAGCAGAGAGAATAGAGCAGCTCCACGGGATTCCCCAGAGAGAAACCCTGTGTTTTGACAGGCGACTCTCAGCCCAGCTCTGGGACGCCAGGTGCGCAGCCAGGCAACTCCAGGTGTGGGGAAGTGGGAGTGAGGTGATGGCTAGGGGGTGCAGCTACAGTTAGGGGTTGCATCTGGGACTTGCCCTACAGCACTCTTTGGCTGTGGATTCCATATTTGACGTTGGAGGTCGTCCTCCGCCCGGTACAGGCAGATCAGGACGGGAGGAAAGCCAAGTGAACCCTGTGACTCAACTCTCTTGGAATGTGCCTGGAATAATAATGGAGACTTGAAAGGTTTTTATGGCCGAGGTAGCTGGTGGAGGGGGAGCCGGCTCCTGCGCCTGCAATTGGCGGACGGCCGAGGGGGGCAGTATTGCCCTTTGTAGTGCTGCTGCGTCTGCAAACAGGACAAAAATAGTCGGAGCATCTGGTTTGTATCAACCCCAAAGCATTTCTATCAGCTTAACCCACCGTCCTAGGAAACGGACAGAACCAGCCCAGCCCAATATGTTCGTGGTGCTCTTTTACAGCAATAGGTAAACGCAATCACATCTTTACCTTTAGGATATATCGGTCCTAACAGATAACTGTCATTTACATACATCAATGTTGCAGATTAAACTTCCTTTTTCTGATGTTGTGTGTGTGAGATAGAGCCCAAGCATTCACATGGCAAGAAACGCTTTAAATAGGATGCCTTTTAGGGGTATTGATGTTGAACTGTGTTGTCCTAGAATAGTTAAAAAAAAAGTGTCTTGGGTCTAACCTAGGACTTGCTTATGCTACGGGCACTTTTCTCTTCCTTTATGCCTGCCTCAGAATTCCAAAGGCAAGTTGGAACAAAAGGCAAACGTGTCTGAGTGTAAAGAGAGAACTTGTGCCAAGAATTATAGTCACAGGGTAAATAACCTTGTTTTCTCCTTCATCAGTGGCCGCTATCAAACTCTGCTCTTGGAAGGTGGCCAACAGTCTGTCTGGTGGAGGGTGCTGCTAATTAGAGAGAGCCCATAAACCTCTCTGTCAAAGAGGGCATGTGACCTTCCCTTCAAGTCTAAACAATAAAGCTGGCGAGCCGCAGACTGCACTCATCGCTGGCTGCACTGCGGATTCCCTAAATAGGAACAGGATGAAGGCCAGCTTAAGAGGTTACCATAGCTCTGCTCTCACACTTTGAGGAATCGGTCACTCGGCTTCCCAGTGTAACTTGTTTCAATTACTCTCTACAATCTATTTAGAGGCGAGCAGCTTGCAGGGAGAACTCATTGTCTAATCTAAATGAGGAAGTAATTATTACTTGCTGTAGTCTAATGTGCTTTTGAGACTGTCGGGTCAAATATCACCAGATCCCATGTTAACATTACTTTGCACTTTGGAAGATAGATCCTTTCAAAGGACAATGCTATGCCTGCTTTTCTAAAACGCTTCCCCCTCCCCCCAAGATTACAACATTGTTTTTACTTTTCTTAGTCTTCCATGTCTTTTCTAATATTGGCATTTAAATGTCGAACTCTTAGGATTTTGTGTTAAAGATTCATTACAAAATTTATAGGCATCTCTCAATAGAGTAAAATACAGTTCCCCAATTCTTCCCTTTGTGTAATTTACCTCCCTGGGAGCGGCTACAAGCTTTAATTTTACACAGCATGTTGTCTACTATAAATAATATAGCTCCACTTTCCTAGAACATATGGAAACTGTCTCCTGCTAGAGAGCCTAACTATACTTACTTTCAACTTAAAGATGGGATAAAATTCATCTCTTATGTAAAAAAAAAAACAACTCCTTGGGTCCTTTTTTGTATGTGTTTTATTAGCTAAAACCCACTGTGGAAGAAAACACAAAAATTCTTGTTGTGAACAGGGCACATAAAAGGGTTTACAAGGTGTGGTTTGAAGAGAGGAAGCCAGGGAGCAAATGTTGGTGGAGAGAGGGAGGAAGGAAGGAAAACGCTTCCTGAAAGGATACTCCTCCCGTTTAAGCTACATCCTCTCCTTTCTTCAAATCTCTTCCTGTTTGTCTTAGCCAATAAATTATAGTAAATTATGTCTTTATTTTTCCTATTCATTTGAAAAGCATCCTTTTTCTCCTAATTGCAGCTACTCTAAGAGCCAAATCTATTATTAGCTTGAAGTGACTAAAAAACTTCATTTCATCTGGACATGGTTTGAAATGTTTTATTTTATATATAGAGTGAGAATAATTTCAACGTTAACTGCGTATTCTATTTGACAGATTTTACAGTAGTCTGAAGTCACAAATATTATGGTAGCTCCTAGGTGGGTCACAAATAGTCTTTTTCTCTATGTAAAATAGAGATTATTCTGCTTCACAACGTTTGGAAACATTTTTGTATATGTTAGTTATTACGATTGAATACGGGCATCACAAGTTTTTTGTTTGTTTGTTTGTTTTTTAACTGAATCACCATGAGATACATAATTACAAGGCTGTTCATGGCTTGGTTTCAATCATACAATCCTTCCACCATGCATATTTCCCATCACCAAGGCATTACAAGTATCATAAGGCTTAATTCTCCTTCTTCCAAATAAACATCCCTTCTTCGTATAATAAATAAAAGCCAAGATTTATAATTTCTATATAACTTTGTATTGCAAGGTAAATAGATTTTTTGGAATTGATCTTACGGATGCTGAGATGAACTGCTGTTTTTGTTGCTATTTTGTTTTGGTAGTTCAGGGAATTGAACCCAGAGCTTCATATATGCAAAGTATGTTCTCTGTTGAGTCACATTCCTGGTCCTGTGATACTTTATTTTCCATCAGCATGGCTAGGCCATAACAATACAACATTTGGTCAAATACTAGGTATTACTGGTAAGGGTTTGGGTTTTTTTTTTTTTTAGTTTTTGGTTCACACCTGGTGGTGCTCAGGGTTTACTCCTGGTGAGGTTCAGGGGATAATATGGGCTTCCAGGAATCAAATCCAGGTCAGACACATGCAAGGTAAGTGCCCTGCCCACTGTACTATTGTTTTGGCCCTCAAGTGGAAAGGTATTTTTTGAAAGATGAGGTTAACATTTAAATCAGTAAATTTTGAATTAAGCACATGAATGATAGAATTTCACCATAGGATACCTTCAACATCTACATCTGGAGCTGCAACATATACTTTCCAGTCTCCAATTATTATGTTGTGCAGATTTGGGACTTGCTAGTTTCCTGTTATGAGTCAATTTCTTCTCTCTCTACAAATACATACCAACACACACACACACTTTCACTTTTCTGGAGAACTCTACTATTGTTTGCTTAAGCCACCACAATGTTGCTATTGTGGTGTTATTGATGTTATTCTAAATAAGCACTCATTTAGAATAACAATTTAGGCCTGACATTCTAAAGGGGGGAATTTACACATGCAAGTAAACCCTTTTAGACAAAGTTCAAGTTCACTTTCATGAAAGACATATATTAGATCTAAGTTTAAGAAGTATGAAGAGGATTTTCATTTTTACAATGAGAGCGGAAAAATGAAGATAGTAGTCAGTGTTTAATTTGCAGTGAATGGCTCCTCCAAGTTCCTCAGGTACTACTTTATATAGGCTGGCTGTTTATTTTTCATATCATTTCTGTGTTTGTTAGTGTTAATTCAGGCTTTATGTGCGCCTTTTTTTTTTCGTTAAGGGAGGTGGTCCTCACCCAGTGGTGCTCAAAGGTTACCCTGGGTGCTATTTAGAGAAACACTTGTGGTGTCAGGGATTGGACCAGAATCAGCTGCATGTAAGGCAAGCATCTTAGCTCCTATATTCTCTCTGGATATTAGATTTTATGTATGATTTTGGCATGATTTGCTAGGTTACATCTTAAGTTCTGGGTCAGTCCCTTGCTCCGACCCCAGTTTTTCCCAGAGTCGGGCTTCCAGGATCCTGGGGTAGGAAGAGAAGCCCCCAAATTGACCAGGCCTAGGCGTCCCTGTCCTCACTACATTTTAAGTTCTGGGAAAATTTAAAAGTTTTGAATTTAAATGAATGACAAGTTTTGTTCCCCTACCAGAGATCCTAGATAATGCGCCAGAATCACAGCCCATAAGTGACACTGGGGATTAAGCTTATGGCCTCATACTTGTCATGTGCATTGAAGCGACTGAACCATCATCTCCCAGGCTCCTTCTTGCAGGGGATCCCTAACAGCAAATCTTACAAATTACTTCAGCACTTGTAGATGACACCATGGCCTTCTGGTTGGGCAGGTGTCATAAGTTAGTAGCCATTTTCTGTTACCCTTAGTGATAATTCCTAAAAATGTTATCCCTTTCCCTTTCTGTTTTTGCAATGACTGGGGACCAAACAACTTGATTTTAATGATTATATACATTAGATCTAAGATACATGCTCAGTAAGAGTAGTTTACGTTAGTCTTTGGGTTCATGTGGTATGTGGAATCCCAAACTGGAATGTCACTGGGACTATGTTCTGGCATATAGAGAGGCACTGGAGATTCAATTAACAGCCTCACATTTGCCAGGTAGAATCATGGGGCACCTGAACTTACAGTAATATGCTTCTTTGTTTATATCATGTTGACTTCTCAAAAACATCAAATGGACATTATAGTGGGCAACCCGAATATCCCAAATGCTTTCCCAGTAGAGATATCATCTTGTCAAAAAACATTACAGTTCTACCAAATGCCTCAACTTGGGATGGCCAAGTCTGAGTATTCATGTTTTCCAAATTTCATTGTTAAATGTTTAGAAGAGAAAGCAATTGTGCAAAAAACAGTCTGCTCCTGTTCATTACCTTCTTCCCTCTGTACAACCTTATCATTTTTATAAATCTTTTTCAAGGACACCACTTGAAAAGACAACAAAGGCGGAGACAGTGCTATCTGACTCAAAGATAAATGTCACCTTGAAATATTTTAAGACTATTTCAAGAAACTTTGCCTAACACTAAAGGTGAGAGATGAAATTTTTTTTTTTTTTTTTGCTTTTTGGGTCACACCCGGCGATGCTCAGGGGTTACTACTGGCTCTGCACTCAGGAATCAACCCTGGCGGTGCTCAGGGGACCATATGGGATGCTGGGAATTGAACCCGGGTCGGCCGAGTGCAAGGCAAACGCCCTAGCCACTGTGCTATCGCTCCAGCCCCAGAGATGAAATTTTAATATAAGGAAGCTAGAGAGCAGGTGAATTAGTAAAATTCAGGCATATATTTTAGAGAAAGTCAAAGAAATTACTAATGTATTGAATGTAAAATATAAAACTGAAATGTGAATTTGTTTTCTTGAAAATAATAATTATTGGGACTGAAGCGATAGCACAAAGGGTAGGGCGTTTGCCTTGCATGCGGCCGACCCGGGTTCAATTCCCAGCATCCCATATGGTCCCCTGAGTACCGCCAGGGGTGATTCCTGAGTGCAGAGCCAGGAGTAACCCCTGTGCATGGCCAGGTGTGACCCAAAAAGAAAAAAAAAAATTTTCCTTAAGAAATAAATGGAATGTAGCTCAGTGTTGACCTGGGTTGACCCCTGGCTCCTGAAAAAAGCAAAAGAAAAACAAACAAAAAACCCCAACCCCTCCCCAAAGCCACCCCCCAAACAATTATTTTTCTTAAATCATAGTGCTATTTACATGGTAGGCACTCAAAAGTTGTTTTTTTTTTTTCTTTTCTGGTCACACACGGTGATGCACAGGGGTTACTCCTAGCTCTGCACTCAGGAATTTCCCCTGTGCTGCTCAGGGGACCATACGGGATGCTGGGAATCGAACCCGGGTCAGCCAAGTGCAAGGCAAATATGCTATCCGCTGTGCTATTGCTACAAAATACTTCAAAAGTATTTTTAATTAAAAAATGTACAACTGGCTCTTCACCCAGATGAGACCCCAAGCAGCTCCACATCAATAGCTCCTCCACTCCTGAATAACCATGATCCCAGAGGCCCACTAACTAATTTCGGAACCCAGCGGCTTCTTGCAGAAATGCTTCTAGACTGTGAACTAAGCTACGGCCCCATGCTGCCCTGGGAGGGGAAAGGTTTTTGTCCCTCGGCCTTTCCTTTCAGTGGCGGTGGTGGCGTGGCCACTGCCATCTTTTAGAGCCCACTAAAGAGGTATGAACTTGCAGTGATGCAACTTTTGGCAGAAATTTCCCTGGACTTAATTACTAAAATACGCAAAATCCAAAACCTTGACCTCTTATGCTCTTTATTTTTAGCAATGGAAAACAAATTATCAAATGATGCCTTTTCGGCAGGTCTGATTGTTGGGGGAAAATTCTAAATAATAATAGTGAGTTTTCTGTTTACAATAGCCAGAATCTGGAAAAAACCCGAGTGCCCTAGAACAGATGACTGGTTGAAGAAACTCTGGTACATCTATACAATGGAATACTATGCAGCTGTTAGAAAAAATGAGGTCATGACGTTTGCATATAAGTGGATCAACATGGAAAGTATCATGCTAAGTGAAATGAGTCAGAAAGAGAGAGACAGACATAGAAAGATTGCACTCATTTGTGGAATATAGAATAATAGACTATAAGACTAACGCCCAAGAATAGTAGAAATAAGTACCAGGAGATAGTTTCCATGGCTTGGAGGCTGGTCTCTCATTCTGGGTAACTCAGGGAAGAGACCACCAAGTAAAATGTGGTTGGAGGTCATGTGGGGGAAGGGTGAGGCGGGCGGAATACAGACCAGAGACTGAACACAATGGCCACTCAACATCTTTATTGCAAACCACAACACCTAATCAGAGAGAGAGAACAAAAGGGAATTCCCTGCCATAGTGGCAGGGTGGGGTGGGGGGAGACGGGACTGGGGAGGGGGGGAGGGATGTTGGGTTTACGGGTGGTGGAGAATGGGCACTGGTGAAGGGATGGGCTATCGAACTTTGTATGGGGGAAGCATGAGCACAAAGATGTATGGATCTGTAACTGTACCCTCACGATGACTCTCTAATTAAAAATTCCCAGCACCCCATATGGTCCCCTGAGCACCGCCAGGGGTGATTCCTGAGTGCAGAGCCAGGAGTAACCCCTGTGCATTGCCAGGTGTGACCCAAAAGCAAAAATAAATAAATAAATTAATTAATTAATTAATATTGAATGCAATCAAAGTAAAGAGAGAGTAAAGTGAAAATCATCAGCCACACAGGCGCGGGACAGAGTCGGGGGGGAGGGCAGGATGGGGATGGGAGGTATACTGGGGTTCTTGGTTGTGGAACATGTGCACTGGTGAAGGGATAGGTGTTTGATCACTGTATGACTGAGACTTATATCTTAAAGCTTTGTAACTTTTCTCACGGTGATTCAATAAATAAATAAATACATAAATATAAAATAAAATAAAAATCTACAACTGATTTCCACATAATACCATGCTTCCTTTTTCTCTTTCCCATTAATTTAGAATTACCATGTGAACTAAGAGTAAACATGGTATTTTCATGATTTTGTTAAGCACAGCATTTTAAATAACTTATAAACAGTTATCAATATTGTGTGTTTTAACTTTTCAATTCATACATTATTGCATTTAAAAAATACAGAAAAATAACCGAATCTAACCAGAAGGTTTCAAGGCTTAGACTACTGATGAGTAGGGAAAGGGCAGAATATTTTCCAGGGAACAATGTATCAGTCTGACATAAATTTTGTTCCATGAATCTATTTTCTAAGAACAGTGAATCCAGGGAGAGACAGAACAGCTGGTAAGTCTGTTCTGGTAAGTCACTTCCCTTGCATGCAGCTGACCAGGATTTCATCCCCGGACTACATTTGCTCCTGAATACTACCAGGAGTGACCCTGAACACAGAGCAAGAAGTAAGCCTTGGGAACTCTGCTGGGTGTGGGCCAAAAATGAAACAAATGAAAAAAAAGAAAGAAAGAGAGAAAGGAAGGAAAGAGAAAAGAAGGAAGGAAGGAAGAAAGGAAGGAAGGAAGGAAGGAAGGAAGGAAGGAAGGAAGGAAGGGAGGAAGGGAGGAAGGAAGGGAGGAAGGAAGGAAGGAAGGAAGGAAGGAAGGAAGGAAGGAAGGAAGGAAGGAAGGAAGGAAAAGAATTTAATAATAAATGTCAGGGTTCACTTTAATACACATTTTATATTATAATGAAGTGACGGAGAAAAACTCTTTAAACATAGGGCTTCTCTCTAACACTTAAATGTGCGTTAGACCGATGATTTACTTTTTTTTTTTTTTTTTGCTTTTTGGGTCACACCCGGCAATGCACAGGGGCCACTCCTGGCTCTGCACTCAGGAACCACTCCTGGTTCCTGGAGTGCACTCCTGGCGGTGCTCAGGGGACCATATGGGATGGGATGCTGGGATTCGAACCCGGGTTGGCTGCGTGCAAGGCAAACGCCCTACCCGCTATGCTATTGCTCCAGCCCCCAGATGACTTACTCTTAAAAAATATTTTTTTGTTGTTTTGGGGCCACAAATGGTGGTGTTGAGAGGTTACTCCTTATTCTGCACCTAGGCAGAATCACTCCTGCTGGTGCCTCAGGGACATTAGAGGATGCTGGGGATCGAACCTAAGTTGGCCACATGTAAAGCAAGAACCTTACCTGCAGTACTAACTCTCTGGCTCAGATGAGTGACTTCAAAATAGATGCAGGGAGCTTGGAGTGATACTACAGCAGGCAAAGCACATGCCTTGCATTCCGCCAACCTAGCCTGGAGCCCAGGCATCCCAGATGGTCTCCAGAGCACCTCCAGCAGTGATTCCTGGGTGCAGATCCAGGAGAAATCTCTGAGCATTGCTGGATGTGGCCCCCCAAACAAATAAATGAGTAAAAATAAAATCGATGGAGGACTGGAGAGGTGGTACAGTCCACGCTACTTATTGCTCTCCCTGATTCTGCAAAGAGTGATCTCTGAGCATAGAGCCAAAAATAAGCCAAGAGCCATCACCTGAGCAGTGATGGATGTGGCCCCCAAACAACAAAAACGAACAAGTAAATAAGACTTTTAAAAAAATAACAAAACAGAAGGAACTACAGGAAATTTAAAAAATACATAAAACTGAATTTTGTAATCTATTTCATGCCTGATACAGATAATCAACACAAAGTAATAAACAGAGTTTCTATAGTACTCGTTATTTTATTTTATTTATTTATTATTTTTTTAGTACTCGTTATTTTATATCTTCCCTTTCTAACATCCAAATCCAATAACTTAGTGGTGTTTCTCTATACTCTAGAATACAAATATGGTCTTTTACCTTTACTCTGTAATCTTAAGTATGTGTACACGTTGTCTAATGTTATTCAATCAACACACTCATAAATATCAATTAAGGAAACCAAACATATGCTGACACAAGAAAATACCACATATCACTAATAAAAAATTTTTATTTTATATTTAAGCTTTCATAAAACACCTTTGCAAAATTACCCCATACTAGGTTTAAAGACAGTCTTTACAAAGAGATTTTAAAAAATTTATAAAACCTTTCTTTTAACTATTAAAGTTCAAAGATTTAGAAAGTGTCAGAGTGAAAATGTTAATTTACGGTCAATGTTTAAGGAGTTAATATACATTAAATCTGTAGGACACTACTAGAATATTAAATCTTAAAAACACTAAGGGGAAAGAAAACACCTTTTAAAAGTTTTATTCTAAAATGATGTTAATTAAGATATATACAATGCATAAAATAGTAACAAAATCTCAAAATTTATCAAATAGCTTTGCAAAGTAAGCCAACCTACACAAGAGAAAACAGAAATTTTTTTAAGTAGATAGGAACCTCTTAATTTTTCAAGAAAAATTAAAAAAAATTTAGTTCATTCTGTTTAAAATACAAATTACTTAAAATAAGGCAGCACTTTATCATCTTTAACAACACAAAAGTTCATGCATTCCAAAAGCATAAATGTGTTATTTTAAAAAAGAAACATCCATCTAATATTTTAGATAAAGTGGAATATTTACAAACTTTGTAACACTGTAATAATCTTTGGTGGTGATATATGACTGAAATTCCCTGAAAACATGTTTATAATTCTGTTTCAATCAATTATGTAGTCAAGTATGCATAATGTGTCAATAATGCGGGCAGTACTATTTTCTAGCTAAACCAAATACAGATAGTTAAGTAAGCAGAGGTAATCTTACGAGGGATCTAGGCAGAATTAATCAATTACAGAGCAATAGGACTTATTTCTACCTCACTTTTTCACTGGAAAAATATGATAAACTAAAGAATAAATCAATTCTTCTAAGCTAACTTTAGATGTAGTTACTGAATAAGATAAATGAATATATAACAAAACATTAGCCCTGATTTCAGGATCACCTTTTAACAGCTTCCCAAAATCATGCCCTAAGTGGTGCGGTGTCTGATGTTCATTTAGCAGGTGGTGGTGGTGGTAGGGAAGAGTAAGGCATTGAGTCTAGGAATCAATTTTTCTCTTTAAAAAGCATCTTAAAAGGAACAATAATTTTGGCCAGGGAGATAGCTCAAAGAACTGGAGTGCCTGCCTGGTATATGAGAGGCCTGGGTGTGGTCCCTGGCACAATATGGTTCTCAGAACACTGCCAGGAGCAACCCCTGAACACTGAACTGGGAGTAGAACACCCCCGACTCCCATTGTATGGCCAGGTGTGGGTCCCCCCCACCAAAATAAGAGAAAAACTTTATATTGTCTTAAGTTTACTTTATATTGTCTTAAGCTTTAAGACAGTATTTAAAAGGAAAGAACTTGCTGAAAAAGAAACAAAATTTTAGTATATGTGATGCTGAAGCGAGCACAAAGAAACAGCAAAATTTAAGAAATGTAAAAAAAAGGAGAGAAAACAAGTGATAGCAAAGCAAAGTAATATCAATTATTTATAAGGATACACCAATAGAAATAGAACATGATGCACTGTGTGAAGGAATCTAATTAATCAGGGCTGCATTAACTAGAGATTATTTCTGTTTTCATTAAGTTTGATTCCAGATATATAGAGGGATAAGTAATTCTCTCATTTGAACAGTATGTATGAATTTATTATAACAAAGAATAGGCAGAATATTGAGATTAGACTTTCAAAATGGTGAAATGATTCAAATCAGCCCTCACAAGTAATGTTTTTGATGCAAAATCACTTACATGACCTTGTTAGGTACTCTGAGATGGCACTGCTTTTGCATAGGAAAGATAAGCCTCTTGAAGCATTTTATTCCAAAAGTTTATAATCAAAATACATAGAAAATCTGAACATAGATTAGAGAATCTTTTCTGAATTGAAAGGATAAATATTAGTCAACATAGAATAGATGAAGATAATCGTAGAATAAATCATTGGGAGAGAATTTTAAAAAAATTGTAGTTGATCAAAAATGTGAGGTCATCTAAGAAATACTCTAAAAGACATTTATCAAGAAAAATGTATACAAACAAAGAAATTTTAACTAAAAAATGTATGACTTTTAGTAAGGTACTCGAGTAACTTTTTATTCTTTGTCAGCACTCTGAGATCTACGTTGCTGACTGGATTAATATTTTAGAAGTTAAAAAGGTCAAAGTACTCATAAAATTCTTATTGTTTTCACTTTTGAACAAATAGTATAACAGTCAAATTATTTAAATGAGTGGGCTGGAGTGATAGCACAGCGGGTAGGGCGTTTGCCTTGCACGCGGCTGACCCGGGTTCGAATCCCAGCATCCCATATGGTCCCCTGAGCACCGCCAGGGGTGATTCCTGAGTGCATGAGCCAGGAGTGACCCCTGTGCATCGCCGGGTGTGACCCAAGAAGCAAAAAAAAAAATAAAATAAATAAAAATAAATGAGTATAATTGTACAAATTTGATTAGTTATAATAAACACCATCACTAGAGATAAAGACAAGGTTCATAATGCAATGTTATTAACACTAAAAAAGCTCGAAAGTTCAATAGCTAAAAGTATCTTGGATCAAAGACATTTTTTTCCCTGATATCTATTCTAATAGTCTCGAATGGATAAGATCGATGTCGTATTTTGCAGGCGATGATCTTACACACACTCAGGAAATTATCTGTCCAAGGGATTTAAATAATTCTAATTAATACCACATTTATTAATAGCACACATAAATGCTACACTCGTAAACAGACTGAATGTTGGATAATTTCACAAATTAGAAAAGATCGAAGTGCTATATTGTCTGACTCTTCCACAAAAGCTATCACTTTCAAAAACTGAAAATAACCCATGTTAGAAGCATGCTAAATTCAACTACAATGCAGAGCTAAATACGGAAAACTAGTGTTTATATTTCTTGGTTGTAAGAAATATAATTAAAAATAGTTAAAACTGGACAATCAGCTATATTTTTATATTATTAAAATCAGATGACTCTAACAATGAAACCCACAGGAAAAGAGATGATATAATTCAGGGAATATAACATCAGAATATGAAAGAAAACAATTGTATCAATAAAACATAACGTACAGTTGTAAAATAAGTAAACAATTTTCAAGTGTGCAAAACTACTTGGGAATGAAAGTGCTACAAGGGTATCTAGTTTTCAAATATTTGTTTAGAAAACTTTCAGTTAATGATGTAAAACCTGTATTTTAAAATTTAAAGAACACATAAGACATACTTTATCTACATTATGCCTTTTATCACTGCTGGATTAGAGGCATATTTAATCACTATCTTCATGTGACAGATATAATATAAATGGAGGTAAACAATGGTATTATATTCAATACCACTAAGGTTGATGTATACTGAATCATAAAAAAAGACTCTTTTCAAGTATACTGTGGGTTTGTGTTCAAATTTATATCCCAGGTAGCCCAATGTTGATGAGGAAACTGAAACAACACAACTATTATTTTTAATAATATATAAAAATAAGCCATACATAACTACTTTTACGCAGTTATGCAAAGTTGTCACAATTTGGAAGTAACTATTAAAGAAATAAAAACAATTCAAATTAACGAAAATAGGCCTTATCACCAATACAATTTAAATAAACACTTAATCCTGCATAGAATATTAGAAAAAACAGTTGGTACATTATCATAATTTGTCTTGGGATGCTCGATGTGTACGACTAAAAATACATCTGTGGTCTTTTCTTCACTTTGTATTTCAGTGAACCATATCGCACCTGAAGAGAGAAACGTGGTATTATTTCAAACTTCCTGATATTTGATGGAACGTAAAGAGTTTATAAATATGGTAATAATTTTTAAACTTTTCTGACAAAAGAACCAATTACCTTTAAAATGTGCAAAAGACATCACAATTTTCACACTCGAAATGTGGGGTTATATGGGGAGGGGTGG
The DNA here is from genome assembly GCF_027595985.1 of Sorex araneus. Lineage (NCBI taxonomy): Eukaryota > Metazoa > Chordata > Mammalia > Eulipotyphla > Soricidae > Sorex > Sorex araneus. Next base: position 104,480,173 of record NC_073306.1, on the reverse strand, counting down.
AGAGATTAGTAAGTACAGTGAGTAGAGACCTTGCCTTCACCCAGCTAACCACCAGGAGTGATCCCCCAGCTTAGACCCAGCACTGTTGGGTGTGGCCCCCCAATTAAAACAAAACATTAGGACCAGAGCGATAGTACAGTGGATATGGTGTTTGCTTTGCACATGAGGAACCCAAATTCGAATCCTGGCATCCCATATGGTCCCCCAAGCACTGGCAGGAGTAATTCCTGAGTGCAGAGCCAGGAGTGGCCTCTGAGCATTGCCAGGTGTGACCCCAAAAGCAAAAACAACAATAACAACAACAAAAAAACCCAAGACATTATAAACAAACAAAACATCTAATTAAAACAACATTAAAAAACTCCACTTGGGGCTCCCTAGTAAGGTTAGGGCACGTGTTGGGCGTGTGGCTGATCCTTGTTGGAATCCCAGCAGCACAGATTCCCTCAGTATTGCCAGGTACAGCTCTGCATGTTCCCAGCAGCACTGGGTTGGTCCAAGTATCTTCTGACGAAAGGCCCGGAGCAAAATGGTCTTGGGCCCTGACTGCCTGCCAGCAATGTGGACAACTTGGGAGCACCCTCCTTCCCCCAATCACTCCAAAAAGTAGCAGGCACTATGCTGGATACATAAGCTACAGATCTCAGTTTCTAATAACAACAAAAATGAATTTTTGTTTTGTTTTGTTTTTGGGCCACACCTGGCAGTGCTTAGAGGACCATATGGGTTGCTGGGGATTGTACCTATGTTGGCCTCGTGCAAAGCAAGTGCCCTCCTTGCTGTACTATCACAAAAATAATTTTTAATTTATGGGGGCTGGAGTGATAGCACAGCGGGTAGGGCGTTTTGCCTTGCACGCGGCCGACCCGGGTTCGATTCCCAGCATCCCATATGGTCCCCTGAGCACAGCCAGGGGTAATTCCTGAGTGCAAGCCAGGAGTAACCCCTGTGCATCGCCAGGTGTGACCCAAAAAGCAAAAAAAAAAAAAAAAAATTTTGTAATTTATGATTTACTTGGGACAAGGTCAATGATCATTATTCACTGTGACCTGAGGCTATAAACTGGAATCCTCCATTGCTTTCTGGGCACAGTGACAATATATTTTTATGAACAAACTTCTACTATTCAATCCTCAACTATAGTTGGTTAAGAACAAATCTCTGTCCTTAATTTTTTTAGTTGCTTTCTTTGCTTATGTGTTAGGCTGGCATGGAATACTCATTCCAACTATATAATCTGCCACGTAAGAATACCATTTTCTCTAGGAATTACCATTTCCTAAATTTCCAGTGCTCCCATACATGATATTAATAAAGGATCTTACATATACCTGCTACTCTACCATTGCAATCCTTAATTTAAGGGTCATTAATACTATAAATGATGATACAGCCAGGATTAACACTAATTAGGAAAAACAACTCTATACTTGGCTAACCTCTTTGCGACCTTTGATGGTTTTCACAGATTTCATGCTTTGTGATCGTCGAAGTCCTTTGTGTGTTACCATCTCATCGTCTGAAAATGGTCCATCCGCTTCTTCATCTGTCTTCTCATCTCCATCTTTCAGAGAAATGACATACATGAGCGAGTTTTTCAAACCAGCATATCTGGATAAAAGGACAATAGCCAGCACTGCCTCTTCACCTGTTCCCTGCATGGTTTGCATTTGCGCAGTTTCATCTCTTTCACAGTTGAAATGTGATCAGCCTCAGTAGGCTTGTGCCACTCTAATAGATGAAGCTTAATAACTCACCTCTCCAGGAAGTTTTCCTTTATTTCTTTTTGTTTGTTTTTGGGTCATACCTGTTGGTGCTCAGGGATTATCCCTAGTTCTGCACTCAGGAATTACTCTTGGTGGGCTTAAGGGACCATATGGGATGCCAGGAACTGAACCTGGCAACACTCTACCCACTATACTATCTCTGTGACCCCTCCTTGAACAATTCTATTTCTACCAATTTCATCATGTCTATTTTTTTACTATGCATCTTTGAGGATATTTATTTTTGAGTAGATAACTCTTATCTTGTTTAAAACTTCAACAAATAAGTATAGTGAATTGACTGACTTTTTTTCTTTTTATGCATCCTAAACATGCTAAGTCATTATGTACTTTAGTGTTATTTGTACTTAGGTTTTAATTAGGAATGAAGAATTCTCCCTCCATCTGCCTCCTCCAGTCATGTGTTAAACCTTTAGGAATCAAATAAGACCCAAAGGGACTAAAACTTTGGGCAAGATAAGTTCACGGGAAGCAGGTGATGGAGAGGGTAAACCAGCAGAGCTATGGTTGCGGAGACAGAACCCAGCCAGACAGGGCACAGTAATTAAAGATACTTCAGGCTTTGATGACAGATGCTAGTCAAAGGAAAAAGCCGGCATCAGGAAGGTCAGTTAAAGAGATGGTGTGGGTGTGCTAACAGGCTGCTGTTCATAGCTACAAGGATTTACTCATATGGGTCAGAGTGCAAATATCCAAGGTGGTCACATGGGTTATTGTCAGGGAAGTCTGAGAGCAACCTGAGGCTGGGATTCAGGCAAAACACACACCTTCTTGAAATAGCTGTTCAAAAATTTTAGCTTAACATTAAGAGTCACTTGAATAACACCTTAATTCAGACTGTTGGGCCTTTAGTGGGTCTACGAAGCTACACTTCTAACTGATGTCTCCCCAGGTTATGCAACTGTCTCAGGATTCACATTCTAAGAATGTCTGCCTCAGAAGAGCAGGGAGGGACTCAAGTTTAAGGGCCATCTGTAAAGGCTTGGTTGAGAATACAAGGCCCCACTGCCTTTTCAGTTGTTCTTTGGCAAAGATGTCCTTTATATATATATATATATAAAGAGCATATGTATATATTCAGATAAAAGGAAAATGTTTTTACATTAAAAGGGAGGGCAAGGGACAAACTTCTTACACGTGAAGGGAAATATACGGAATAAATATTAATCTCCTTTCTCAGGACATGAACCAACTTGAGACCGGAAGCAAACCACAGGGAGTTAACAAGCCTCTTGTGTCATAATAAAATAACCATCTTTAATTGTATATTAAGCAAGTATATTTTTGTGCTGCCAGATTTATAGGCTAGAAATTAGGAAAGATTTTGAAGTAGAATTGGTTGTTATTTACACCAAGATGCTTTAATTTTCTGCAGCAAGGTAGGTTGTTTGAGGTAGGAGAGGAAGCAAATATACTAGCAAGGGGGGAGCATGACTGTATGAAAGAACTGGGAGGGCCAATAAGGCCTGGAAGAGAAGGGGGTCAAGAGTCCAGGGGAAAATGCTGCTGATGCAATATAAGTGGAAAAAGAGTACACCAAAATAAGCAAATAAAAATGAAGCCACTACATCTCTTGGAAGTGGGTTTTTATGTGGTTATTTTATTTTTCCTTTTTTAAAAAATTGACAAATTGTTATTTAAAAAATTTCATTGTATAAGTTGGGACGTTAATGAGAAAAAAGTGTTTTTGGGGTTGTAATTTCTATATTTTTCTCTATCATTGTTTCCTAAACAAAATCCTTGATTCTAATATAAAAAGTTATGGTGAAAGTTATGGTGAAACAGAATTAAGAATCGGATGAAAAGTGGAAAAGGAAACAACTATGACCAAAAATTCTCCTAAGACCACAGATCTTGTTCTATCATTGTACGACAGAAACTCAAACATGAAATTTTTGTAACTCTATCTCATGGTGATTCAATTAAAAAAAAAAAGACCACAGATCTGACTACAGTAGAGCAATATAGCCTAATATATTTTAAATGGTTTTTACTTTATGTTCAGAAATTAATTTCATTCTGTTTCCTAATTTCAGCTTAAAAAATCTTATTAGCTTTCTTTTTGTTGTGCTTTTGGGCCATATTAGGCAGTGACCTTTGTGTTCAGGGATCACTCCTGGTATACTCCTGGTAGTGCTTGGGATTGAACTGGGGTTGGCAGCATGCAGAAGGAATTTCTTGTACTTGTATCATCTCTCCAGCCTCCTTACTAGCTTTCTAATTATAACTTTAGGAAAATGAACAGATTGATTTGTTACTCACAGGTATTATAAAAAAATATGTATACGGTAATATGCTAAATTAAGGATATGATGATAAAAAAACAGTTCTCCTTTACAATCCTGAGGAATTTATGGTCCAATAGGGGAAACTGATGGGTATTAAGATATTATAATAATGCTATAAATAGATGATAAGGACAGGTGTTATGGGAAGAGTAAGGGAATCAACTCAGCCTGGGTGCGGGGGAAGTGGATTGTGAGAGAAGACCTCTTGTAGGAGGTAGTGACTAAGCTGAATCCTGAAAGCCTCATGATTCTATATAATTAGCACATGATGAAGTGAAAGAACAGGATGGAGTGCTAATAAATTACATGCTATTGAGTTTGGACTGCATAAGGGAGCATGGGGTGCCACTGGATGCATTGTAACCAGAAGAGAGACCTGGTTAGATTTGGGTTTCTTTATAAAGTCGTCCTGAACTTTGGAGAATGAATCAGATGCAGAAGGCACTGGAAGGAGTGAGGTTACTCAAGTATGGCAGGTCAGAAATTATGGGGTCCAAGGAGAAAAAAACAGTGACATTAGTCAAAGTTAGGAGCCAGTAATTTATTAAACTAAATTCTCCATCATCAAAAAGAGGAGTGAGGTCAGCTATTTTAAGATATGCATATTTGAAATTAAAACCTGGAAATGAAATATGTATGAAAGGTCTGCTTTCGGTGGAAAGGAAGATGAGATTGTGAGAAGCCCAAATATGGGTGCCACAGACATGTTAGATGTTGGTTTATGGGTCTGCCAGGCTGGGAGAGGTGAAGTTGATGGGGTACAACTGGTGCTTACAAAGGCAATGTTAAGGCTGACTCCTTTGCACCATCCGTCTACAACAAACAGGATTTCTAAGGAGCACTGAGTGGGAACCCAATGCGGAGGAGTTGGGGTGGTGACAAGCCCTAGGCTGAGGCTATAGCACCTGCCTGGGCAGCTTCAGACCAAGGCTCTGTTACCAGTTTAGGAAAAACAGCAGACACTTTTGCATACTGACTTGGTTTATTCACAGCTCAAGATCTTAAGATTGGTTCTATTTTAAGATTTCACTCTTTACAATGATAACAATATTCCTCCAGGAGTGATCCCTGAGCACACAGTCATGAGTAAGCCTGAACACTGACAGGTCTGACTCCAAAATAAATAATAATAATAAAATAACAGCCAATATATTAATGTAGTCATTTTTGGACAAGGCACTGCTCTGGGTAATTTAAATGTATAACTTGAGTGCAAAATCATAGAAAGTTTCAGTTGTAGAGATAGATAGCTCAATAGGCCACACACACGCAGGAGGACTGGGTTCAAGATACTCCTGAGCACAGAGCTGGCAGAAGCCCCCAAGCACTGACAAGTGCAACCCTAGAACCGCAAAATGACAAAAAAAAATCAAGCCAAGTTTGACTAGGAACAAGCTCTTCTAGCTGAAGGAGCCCTGACCCTTTATCAGAGAGAAATGAGCTCCATGCCACCTATTAGTGGTAAGATTCTGAGTGAGTCCTACCTCTCCAGGCCTCAGTAAGGCCTCGGTGTTCTCATCTCAGCGTGGTGAGAGAGAGGAGTGATGATGAATAGGTTTCTATATGAACGTCAAGACTTCACCAGTGAAGCTGTCTGAGGCAGTATGCCAAGTGGAATTCTGAGTTGCTATGTGTAGGTGCCACAATCTATTACCAAAGGCACAGAAGAAGGGAATAAGTGTGTCATTGATAGGGCTGAGGATGTATGCTTGAGGTCTGGGTTTGATCGCCAGTAACACACAGACACAGACAGACAGAGAGACAGACAGAGAGACAGACAGACAGACAGACAGACAGACAGACAGACACACACACACACACACACACACCCTAATGTGTCATTATCTGTTATCTTTGACTAAAATATCCCCTACTAAAATTAGTTGAATTCATGATTCCAATGGTCTTATAAGGTGTTATAAATTAAGAAAAGAAAGAGTCAGAACCAGCTTAGGAACCTTGGCTATTTCATTTCTGCCAGTGTGCACTCTTCGGTAATTGATTTAATCTATTTTAGTCTGAGTTTATTTTAAAAATAAGGACAAAAAGAGTAAACCTACGAGCTGGAGAAATAGTACAGGAAATAAGAAGCTTGCCTTGCATGTGACTGACCCCAGTTTGATCCCTGGCACTGAACACGGTGTTTACCACCAGGAATAACCCATGAGCACCAATCAGATATGGCCCCAAATCCAAAAAAGGAAAGATTTAAACAAAAAAATCAGTATCTTTGTTTTCAAATAGTAGTAGAGTACTGTTATTTGATTTCTAATTTTGAGGAATAGGGTGATATTAAAACAGGTATTAAATCCAGACCAGGGAGATCAGAAAGCAAATGTAGGCTAAAGGCCCAGTTTGAATCTCTGGTCCCAAATGGTCCCCTGACCACTGCCAGTATGCGCCCAACCACCCCCAAACTAAATCTCACTACTCAGAGCTAACATTTTAGTATTACCTTTTCAGGGCCTATATAGATTAAAAAAAATATCTGTCTTTTTTTTTCTTTTTTGGGTCACACCCAGTGATACACAGGGATGACTCCTGGCTCTGCACTCAGTAATTACTCCTGGCAGTGCTCAGGGGACCATATGGGATGCTGGAAATCAAACCTGGGTCGGCCGAGTGCAAGGCAAATGCCCTACCTGCTGTGCTATTGCTCCAGCCCCGATTAAAAAAATCTTTTTAATATATATTAGTCCACTCATCATCTATTATTCCTCTAAGGATTATAGTCCACCTACTGCTCATTGTTAATTTTCCCTAGCAGAATCGGGAACTTTTTTGTTTTGGGGTAATACTTAGCAGAGCTTAAGGGATATTCATGGCTTACTGCCTGGGGCTGTGCTAGGGATTGAACCTGGGCTGTCTGTGTGGAAGGCAAGCACTCTAGACCTCTGAGCTAGCTCTCTGACCCTGAATATATACATTATATTTTTTGTTTGTTTTGTTTTTTTGTTTTTTGGCTCACACCCGGTGATGCACAGGGGTTAGTCCTGGCTCTACTCTCAGGGATTATTCCTGGCAGTGCTCAGGGGACCATATGGAATGCTGGGAATCAAACTCGGGTGGGCTGAGTGCAAGGCAAACGCCTTACTTGCTGTGCTATCACTCCAGCCCCCAGAATATATGTTTATATCAGTAAGTATAGCACTGTAGCACTGTCATCCCATTGTTCATCGATTTGCTCGAGCAGGCACCAGTAACATCTCCATTGTGAGACTTGTTGTTACTGTTTTTGGCATATCGAATATGCCACGGGTAGAATCCCAGGCTCTGCCGTGCAGGCAAAATACTCTCGGTAGCTTGCCGGGCACTCTGAGAGGTACGGAGGAATCAAACCTGGGTCAGCCGCGTGCAAGGCAAATGCCCTACCCACTGTGCTATCGCTCCAGTCCACAGTAAGTATAGACTAACATTATTATTTTTCTTTGTTTATTCATTTACTCATTTATTTATTTGTAAATGGCAGTAAGTAATGGAAAGCGAAGCCCACTCTTTCTTCAACATTATTATTTTTCATGACTAATAATGAATGACCATTTTTGATTAACCATCTCTTATGCATTTGGGCTCTTTTAGTATTTTGTAATCATGAACAATAAGGAAATGAACATTCTTGTACATACATCTTTGAACACTTGTCTGATTATTTCCTTGTAATTTTCCTTGTAATTATTGTTGAGTCAAAGGTAGTAAATTCTGGTAATTACTGCCAGATTGCCATGTAAAAGAATATCTCAGTTGAGGATCTTCTATTGAGATTGGAGACAAAAAGCTCAAAGGCTAAATCACAAACTTTGCATATGGGAGCCCTGGGGTTTCATTCCCAGTACCGCATGGCTCTCTCAGCACCACTAGGAGTGACTCCCCAAAGTACCAAGCCAGGAGTAGCTCTCACGTACTTGCTGGTTTTAGTCCAACTGCTCTCCCTGTCCCTCAAACGTATAAGTGCTTAATTTTACCAGGTTTACTGTAGTTGTTAAAAAATATGTCCCAAAAGTCTCCCATACTCTTCTTTCATTCCATTAGATCTCAAAGGACTTTGTACCTGTTTTAACAAACTACCACCAGGTAGAAGTGACACTGCATTACTTTTGTGCTTCTTCTGGGACATTGGCCCTGGGAATCTTTAGCTGCCAGGTAAAAATATACCTTGGGAAGGCCCAAGTGTTTTCCCACTGGAGTTTTTCTCTGCCCAGCTCAAACTCCCGAGATGTGAGTGAAGATGCCTCTGAGATCTGACAACCTTCCTGGCTGCTGTTTGGTTGTAGCTCGATGGGATCCCAACGAGGGCCTCCTCACTAAGTCCTCACCTCCAATTCCTTAGCAAGATAAATGGCTGGTTTTTGTTTGCTTGCTTGTTTGTTTTTTTAATTAAATCACTGTGAGATACGCAGTTACAAAATTGTTATGGCTATGATATTTTTGTTTTTGCTTTTTGGGTCACACTCAGTGATGCACAGGGGTTAGTCCTGGCTCTATACTCAGGAATTACTCCTGGCAGTGCTTGGGGGACCATATGGAATGCTGGGAATCGAACCTGGGTCGGCTGTGTGCAAGGCAAACGCCCTACCCGCTGTGCTATTACTCCAGCCCTCAATGGCTGTGATTTTTAAAAGCCTCTGGGGGTAGACTTCTCTGAAGCAATAATTAGAACAATTTATGAATATAGGATTAAAAAAAGCTTCAGGGGGACACTGGGGAGATATATAGCAGGTAAGGCATTTGTCTTATATGCAGCTAACCCGGGCTCAATTCCTGGCTCCTCATGTCCCCCCAAGCCCCACCAGGAGTGATTCCTGAGTAGAGACCGAGGAGTAAACCCTGAGTACAGCCAGGAGTGGCCCCAAAATAAACAAACAAAAAGATTACAGCTCAGGAAAGTATATACAAGATCCTATAATAAAATTCAGTATATCTAATATTTTTACATTATAAGTATATTAAAATTCAATGGTGTCTCAATGTTAGAGGCATTATTATCTTACTTAATGAACAATGCATAATTACTACTTCTGAAATAATAGTCACTAACATTTTTTGTTCTATATTCAAGGGAGATTTTACAGAAAAATTCAGTTTTTCTTTTATAAGAAGGGAGATGGGCTGGAGAGATAGTATAGCGGGGAGAACACTTCCTTTTCATGAAACTAATCCTTGTTTGATTCCTCAAACCATTATTTGGTCCCAAGCACAGAACCAGGATTAGCTCCTGAGAACTACTGGGTATTGCCCAAACTGCCCTCCCATCCCCATTACAAAAGAAGAACATTAGCTCTCAGATGAGATTTGAACTAAATCTCCTCCCTTTTATTAAAAGTTATTTTTTGTTGTTTATTTATTGTTTTAGGTCACACCCATGGTGCTCAGAACTTATTTCTGGCTCTGTCCTCAGAGGTCACTCCTATTGGTTCTGCAAGGACTAACTGTTGCACAAGGGATTGAATTGGGGTTTGGCTGCTTGCAAAGCAAGCACATTAAGCCCTGTACTCTTTCTCTCCTCGCCCCCCTTAACCCCCCCTGCCGATTTTTTGTTTTTCTTTTTGGGCTGCACTTTGAAATGCTCTGGCTACTCTCAGACAGTTCTTGGAGGTTGTTCCTAGTGTTACTTGGAGGATCATTCTGTGTTCAAGGATCAAGCTTGGGGCTCTTTTATACAAAACATATAGTTGAACTGCTCCCAAGGCTGAACTAAAAATTCCTTTCATGTGATTTCTCTTTAAAAAAGGTACTGTATCTTTTTATTTATGTGCATGTACTTTAGATCTGAAGATATCCCTATACAGTTTGAATGGAAAGAATATTTGTCATAGGTCAGAACGAATGCTGATGGTTGGGAGGTGGCGATACCCACACCTACTCCTCTCAACATTCACAGCAGTGCATGAGCTACTATCAATTTGTGAGCAGGATTATCTCCAGGGTCAGTGAAATGCTGGTACTACCCTTGTTTGTTTGTTTATTTATTTATTTATTGCTTTTTGGGTCACACCTGGCGATGCACAGGGGTTACTCCTGGCTTTGCACTCAGGAATTACCCCTGGCTGTGCTCAGGGGACCATATGGGATGCTAGGATTGAACCCGGGTCGGCCACGTGCAAGGCAAACGCCCTACCCGCTGTGCTATTGCTCCAGCCCCGACTACCCTTATTTAGGAAAACAACATTTGGAGGACGAAAACTACAATTAGGTGTATAACTCAAAAATATAAACGTAAAAACACGCATATGAGCAACCTGGAGAGGTCCTATCTTTTGGAATGAAGGAAAATAGGAGGGGGAAAATTGGTTTTAAAGTAAGATCATGTCTCAGCTTAATCAATGGCTGAATAAATGGCAGTACCCCTACATTTAAAAAAAATTATGTCTATCGCAATTCTGATAGTCAACTAGTAGTTTTTGAGACAGATCTATTAAAACAAGCAAGCATACCTGCTAATTCACTGGAGGCTGGCTTACTTTTCTTTTTTGGTTCCGGGAGAGGTTGGTACGGTCGTTGTCCCACAGGTTCATCGCCTTGGATAGCTGTTAGATCATGCATGCTGAAACTTCGCAAACGTTCTGTTATTGCTCCTTGACTCTATTTAATAGAGAGGTGAGAGAGTCATGAAAAAAAAAACACACTTTGAAATATTTAACATGCTTACATTAACTCTCACTCAACATTTATAATTATTAAATTTGCTCATTTCATTATGAAAGTTTCTGAACAGTTGAAAGAATGTATAAGAATGTATAGCACATATATGTAGTGTGTGTAGTGTGTGTGTGTGTGTGTGTGTGTGTGTGTGTGTGTGTGTGTGTGTGTGTGTGTGTGTGGTATTGGGCCCACACCTGGTGGGGGTGTTCAGGTCTTATTCCTGGCTCTGCTTTCAGGGATCAGTTCTGGCAGGGATTCGGGATCATACTGAATGCCAGGAATTAAATCTGGGTCAGATGCGTGCAAGGCAAGAGTCTTAACTATTATACTATTTTCCTGGCCCCTATGTATATATAATATCATTTACAGTTAGTTTTATTTGTTTTATCATACATATATCTACTACCTGTATATTCATCATTTGATTTTGAATGTATTTCAAAGTTATACACACTAGTACATTCCTTCCAGACATTTCAGATTTACTTATTTATTTATGGCTTTGGGCCACACCTGGTGCTTAGGGGCTATTCCTGGCTTAGTGCTCAGGGAACTAAGCATGCAACTCTGCTGCATGCCAAGCAAGTATCTTACCCCCTGTACTATCTCTCTGGCCCCTATATTTGATTAAAAATGTAAACAAGATGTATGATTAGCCTACCATCAGAGTAAACACATTTAAAAGTTTTGCGTTCACCTAGAATTTGCAGTTTGGATTTAAGTTCCTGATTTAGAAGAACTTTTTTTTTTTTTTTGCTTTTTTGGGTCACACCCAGTGATGCTCAGGGGTTACTCCTGGCTTTGCACTCAGGAATTACTCCTGGCAGTGCTTGGGGGACCATATGGAATGCCGGGGATCGGGGATTGAACCTGGGTTGGCCGCGTGCAGGCAAACGCCCTACCCGCTGTGCTGTCGCTCTGGCCCCTAGAAGAACTTTTGAAGCTTATTAAAGCTAAGTCAAAAATGATAATTATTCTACCTAGAATAAGAAAAAGACACTTAAGAGACAAAGATCTAGTATATAAAGTGATATTTAGTTAATAAATTCACTACCTGGTAAAGCATACGTATTTCTTTACGATGTAAGTCATTTTAAAGTCTTAAAAATAAGATACTAGGCACATGTATATTTAAATTAGCTAAAACTAAGTAAGCTTAGAAATCCATCTCTGTAATTACACTAGACACACTTAAAATATTCAATAGCTGCATGCGGGTATCGCTATTATTTCCTTCCACCACTGTCTCTAGGTTCTTTCCTATTCCCTGCCTCCCTCCGCACTCCTCAGCCAATTCCTTCTACTGAATAATCTTCACTGTGTTATTTAACAATGATAGCCAATAAGTTCTAGTTCTTGGTGACGCTGGGCATTTAACATTATAGTTGCAGGTATGGTTAGTTCCTAGTTTTTTTAGGGAGCTCTCTTCTCCCTGTGACTAGTCATCAATTATTTTTTTAAACCTATAATAGAATTGAGTGTGTTTGCAGTAAGTGAATAACATATTTCAGTGACTTTACAATTAAAACAATGTATAGTTTTCAAAGACCATTTGTAACACAACACCTACAAGCAATGATTTGAAACCTACCCAGATTACTTATACATATTTACATATTCTTTTAGCTTTTCTGGCTCTTTATAGTTTTAGAGTTTCACAACCTCATAACTACTGCTGTTTTGGGGCGGAGAGCATCCCTGACCATATCCACCAAAATGTCAGTTGCAAAAATCCCCTTCTTCAGGTGTTAAATCCGTAATATCTAGACATCAACAGATGTTCTTTGGGGACAAAATTGCCCTCAGTTGAGAACCACTATTTTATTTCATTTTATTTTTGGTTTTTGGGTCCCACCTAGCTGTGCTCAGGACTCACTCCTGGTAGTGGGGTGCTAGAGAGTGAACATGGGTCAGAGGTGTAAAAAGCAAGAATCTTACCTCCTGTTACAATCTTTCTGGCCCCAAGAGAACTATTGTTTTAGGGGTTTTGGCCCCAAGAGTACCATTATTATCAGGGGTTTAAAAAGTCAGGTTTCACTACTTCATTTTACAGGCTAAGAACGCTTTTCGTAAGAGAGATCAGTGCAGATAATTATTCAAAATTGCACGCTTAAATAGTGGCAGAATCAGGGCTACAGGCAGATACAGAATCCAGGGATCACTTTAATGTTCTGCTTCCCCAGATTGTAGAGAAAATAGCATGACCTTTCTTTTCCATTGTCAGCACAAATGCTCTCTTATTTTAATCGAAAATACTAAGCAGCGGAATATCCTCAAACCCTCTCTAGACAGAGCCACTGAAACAGCAAGATGCCTGACTTTTTGTTCTCGTCACGGTCACTTAAAGTCAATCACATTTCAGCAATGTTACCTGGAAGGCTCTAATATAAGTGAAAATGTATTTTTTATGATATCTGCTAAAGAGTTCACCAAAGGGAAAAAAAAAAGGGAAAAAAATTAAAAGAGATGGTTAATAACAACAGACAGTACTTTCCTTCATCTTATAGCAGGACAGCTCATTCTGTAAAAAAGCTACCTATATTTCTCAAATGAAAAGCTATGAAATATTGAATGAACATCCTCAGCAAAATCCTTGAAGGTCCTTCGTATGTTTATGCTTTGCTCAGGCAAAATAAACTTGTACACTGACCTTGTGAACAGATGCCTGATAATGAGGTCATAGAACTAACATTTTCAGAAAATTGCTTTACAGTGTAATAAATGTTCTGATTAGATTTCTATTTTCATTTTTAACATGCTTAGGCAGTTCAGCTGGGGAAACCTTGTCAGTTGCATTACTGAGCTTTAAAGGTCATACCACAAGTCCAATCATTTTGACCATGAAAGATATTTTAACAACCTACATATTATAACAATTTAAAGTAATTCTCAAGTGTTCCTATTGGCTCCCCAGCAATTTTCCTTTAAACTTAACCTATTTCTTATTTCAGTTGCAATTTACGTGTTAGTATGAAATGTTGGTGATTCTTCCATTATGGTGCCTTTCTCTGATATCTTGAGATGAAACTAATTTCTCCTATCTGAAGTTAGACACAGTATAACCTGAGGCAAATAATATTAAAATTATCTTTCATTTAGTACATTCAATGACTACTTTAAAATTTTATTTATCTGTCACATGTGGCGGTACTCAGGGCTTACTCCTGGCTCTATGCTCAGGGATTACTCCTGGTGGGGTTTCTAGAACCTTATGTTGGTGCCAGGGATTGAACCCAGGACAGCCATGTGCAAGGCAAGCTCCAGCCCCTTACTGACTCTTTTTAATGAATAAATCCAGGCCAGCTGAAGTCAATATTCCTGTGCTTATGCTCATACTGGGTTACTGAAACCCAGTCATTACCCAAAAGAATGAAGATATCATCACAAACAAGAAGGGAAAACTCTAAAGGAAATTAAAATGGCAGGATATTTATTTGTTTGAATCAGTAATTCAGATCATTTTTTTTCTTTTTGGGTCACAGTGGGCAATGCACAGGGGATTACTCCTGGCTCTGCACTCAGGAATTACTCCTGGCGATGCTCAGGGGACCATATATATGGGATGCTGGGAATCGAACTCAGGTCAGTCGCGTGCAAGGCAACCGCCCTACCCGCTGTGCTATCGCTCCAGTCCCAATTCAGATAATTTTTTATACTCTGTTTCTGGCCTTTGATGTTGGAAGGTGGTTTTGAGCTGTTAAATACATTAAAAATCTTTTTTTTTTTCACAAAAGAAAAAAAAAAGACAACAACCAGAAAAACAAGTATAAACTTTTTAAAAAAGGATTACTTTTATAGTCTTTCTATAGAAATATATTGCTGAGACATTGATTTTACTTTATTTTTAATTTTTATTATTATTATTATATTTTTTGCTTTTTGGGTTACACCCAGCAATGCACAGGGGTTACTCCTGGCTCATGCACTCAGAAATTACTCCTGGCGGTGCTTGGGGGACCATATGGGATGCTGGGAATTGAACTGGGGTTGGCCACGTGCAAGGCCCTACCCACTGTGCTACTGCCCCGAGACATTGATTTCAATGATGGAGTTAGCAACTAAAGACAATGAAATTTTCAATTAGTGAATATAGACATTCAGCTAGACATTACCCTCTGAGGTAGGGACCATATCTGTCAGACAGTAAAGCATTCAATAAACAGATCTTGGGCTAGGTAGGGACCAAATTCTATCAAATAGTAAGCATTCAATAAATAGATCTTGGGCTGGGGAGACAGCTCAGAGGGAGTACTATCATGCCATAAGCCCAGTTCAAACCCCAGCAACCACAGTCCATATATCACTGGGCGTGACCCCAGAGCACTGAACTGGGAGTAGGTCCTGAGCATTGCTGTGTGTGATTCCTTCCCACCCAAAATAGATACTGAATAAATATGTAGGTGCTGACTGAAAATTGCACATAAGGAGGTAGGGGTGGTGAGACAGATCAAAGGGCTGAAACGCATCGTTCAATTTCTAGTACCTCAAGGACTTCAGAGGCCCTGCTGGGTGTGGGCCTGGGTGCAAGAGCCCAGCACTGTTGGGTTTGAGCACTAAGCCACCATCAGGATTGCACAGCCAAGCTGCGTAGTAATGGGAGTGGCTCCCCGGCCACTGTGACCACCGGGGATTACACCCTCCACCCCAAAAACTGATCCACGGTGAAGAGGGAAAAATTTAGGCCCATGGAGGGATTTCTGATTCCTCGCAGAAAGTAAACATAAACATGAAAAAAATAAACACCCCACAAAATAGTCATAAAAAGTAGGAAGATGTGTTATGGAGTAGGATTATAAAATCTAACTGTCAAAATGAGGAGGGAAAAAATATTATTTGTGTGGCTTCAAAAGCAGTGTGCTAAAAGAGAAATTTTCTACTTCTTACACCTGTGCACTGGCACCAGTCTGCGGAGGAGGGCTGAAGTCTACATTTTCTAAACCCCAAAACCTAATTTTTTTCACAGAACCATGTAGAATAATTCTTGTTAAATATGAAAAGGGCTAAATGTATGCTTTGCCTGGGTTTTATTCCTGGTATCGCATGGTCCCCCCAAGCCCCAGTACCATCAGGAGTGGTTGAGCCACAGCTAAAACACCTCTTCTCTCTCTCTCTCTCTCTCCTTTTGGGTCACACCTGGCAATTAACTCAGGAATTACTCTAGCGGTGCTCAGGGGACCATATGGGATGCTGGGAATGGAACCCGAGTTGGCCACGTGCAAAGCAAACGCCCTACCCTTTGTGCTATTGGTAACAGCACATGACAAATGTTTTAAGGATCTACAGGATTAAGCCTATTACTGTCACTGTCATTGTCATCCCGTTGCTCATCGATTTGTTCGAGCGGGCACCAGTAACATCTCTTATTGAAAGACTTATTGTTACTGTTTTTTTGGCATATCCAATACACCATGGGTAGCTTGCCAGGCTCTCCGAGAGGGGCGGAGGAATCGAACTCGGGTCAGCCGCCCAACCGCTGTGCTACCGCTCCAGCCCAAACCTATTACATATTCTTTTTTTTTTTTCTTTTTGGGTCACACGCCGCCATGCATAGTGTTACTCCTGGCTCTGCACTCAGGAATTACTCCTGGCGGTACTCGAGGGGAACATATGGGATGCTGGGATTTGAACCCAGGTCAGCCGCGTGCAAGGCAAACGCCCTACCTGCTGTGCTATCACTCCAGCCCCTACTATTACATATTCTTGTCTGTGTAACTTTCCCGGAAAGACTTCTCGCATCCTTCACTCATTACAGTTTGGCAGGTTGTGCTCTGAGACTTGCTGTGTCATGCTCATTTTGGAGGATTTCTGTTGCCTTCTCCAGAGTGGAACAGTCTATTTCCTGGATCTCATGGGCTTCTTTTTTAAAATTGTGGATTGTTTTCTATTCTGGCAGAGAAGATATAGCCTGACAAAGATCCTGTGCCTCAATTACAGGAGGTAAATTTTGCGACTCTAAAAAAATTTTTCAAGCTCACACATGACTGAGAGCCTCATTGTTACAGAATCTGAGGAGAGAAAAATCACTGTGGTAGTAAGAATAACTAAATTACTCTTCTGTCTTTAAGTTTTCATTGTCACTACTTAGAAATAAAAATGTAATGTCATTCTGATTCTCAATCATTTGAATGTGATACTTTTTTTTATCTGAGATCTTTAAGAATTCTTTTCTTATCTCTTGTGTTTTGGAATATTCCAAAGACTTTGCTTCGAATCTGTCTTTTATTTGTTGTGCTGGGTACATGGTGATCTCTTAAAATCTATAAATTTACATCCCGCAGTTCTGGAAAATACTGTACTTTTTCCTCCATAATTGCACCTGTTCTCTCTTGCTTAAACAAAATTCCTAGTTGTTCAATTTTGGGTCTCCTGGACGATCTTTTTAAGTAGGTATGGAAATCAGGAATGCATTTCATTAAGCAAGAAATAAAAAGCAAATAAACCTCTGAAATGGAAAACAGTCCTTAAATAAGCCTTTTCTTTTTTTCTTTGCTAGTTCAGTGTTTGGGGAGAATGTGAAGGAGGGTGGGGAAGAAGTCAGTACCCGGCGGTGCTCAGGAGCACCTCAGGAATCACTTCTGGCGGTGCTTTGGGACCAGATGCAATGCTGAGGATCAAATCAGGGTCAGCTGCATGCAAGGCACATACCTTAATCCCTGTTTTATCTCTCTAGGCCCCTATACTGATATTTTATATCTATACTAATGAAAGTATTTGGAAGTAAACAGTAGGCAAACTATACTCGTGTTCATAATTAAGTCATTAATATAGTTGTTTTACTTGTACAGGACTACATAATTAATAAGTTTCTCCTTAATCTTCAACAATATTTCTAGTATTTAATTTGACTTTTAAAATTTTTTCTTGATTATTTTAATTGTGATACTTGAGCTAAAGATCATTCTGAAAAGTTGAACAGGCTCATTCTGAGAATTCATTTGTCATTTTATATTTTTTCACTATTCAGCAAACCCAACATTTCCTTGAATAAAGACAGAGGGACACATGATATTAATGTTTATTAGACTACAACTTTTTCTTGAAATCACTGTGCTTTTACAAAGCCTCTCACAAGTAGGTATATTATGCCCGCTTATACATGAAGCAACCAAGGAACACAGAAATTAAGTATATTGACACTAGTTATTTAGAAAGTCAGACAGCCTTTTCTGAATCTGAAGCTTCTTTTCTTCAATATACTACATATCAAACTCAATTATACTATGGTATTTAAATAAATCACAATAATTACTGCATGCAAAAAATTCAAAAGTCATAACGCAAATGTTCACAGAGGCATTCATTTGATTATTTGGCTTGCAAAACATCACACATTATGTTAGTAATAGGATAAGTAAAGTCTTAAGTTTTAAAAACAGAAATTTTTGCATGCCTTATTTTGAATAATCAGTTACCTCAAATTGGTTGAAGTAGGGGT
Organism: Sorex araneus; assembly: GCF_027595985.1. Lineage (NCBI taxonomy): Eukaryota > Metazoa > Chordata > Mammalia > Eulipotyphla > Soricidae > Sorex > Sorex araneus. Next base: position 104,462,024 of record NC_073306.1, on the reverse strand, counting down.
GTAGAAGTAAGCCAGAAATCCTACCAAGATATTGCCATCGAAAGAGAGAAAAGAGAAAGGCAGACATAGAAAGAGAGGGGATGCCAAGGAGAGAAATAAAGAATGGTCATCTTAATTGAATGTGACTTTATAACTATTCAAGATACAAAGTAGAAAAATTAAGATAAGTATTACATTAACTAGCTATCATTTTGTGGTCCAATGTACTAAGAAGAATTAAAAAAAAATATTTAAAGTGTCTGGAAAATGATCTCTTTTTTGGTATACAAAAATAAACAGAAAGTTACCAGAATTTTAAAATAATTTGAAATAAGTTCCACCCCTTTATCCATTGATTTAATTTTTTTTTTCTTTTTGGTCACACCCAACATTGCACAGGGGTTAATCCTGGTTGATGCACTCAGGAATTACTTCTGAGGGTGCTTGGGGGATCATATGGGATGCTTGGAATTGAACCCGGGTCAGCCATGTACAAGGCAAACGCCGTACCCGATGTGCTATCACTCCAGCCCTCTGACTTAATATATTAACTAAAAAATTACCTTCACTGCTGCAGTGACAGCAGCAGTAGCAGCCAAGTTTAAACCTTGCCGCCCAAAGTTTACCATGGTTTCATAGCCTCGTTCCTTTGCTTGTACTATATAATCATCAATCTCCTGGAAAAAAAAAAAGTTTAGAATTTAAAAATAGTGACAAAAAGCCCCCAAGCTAGGACTTCCCTCTGTAAGTTTCACTAATTTTACAGCATAAAGCATGCAGTTATGTGCATTTTAACAGATGATCTATAGAAATAATTGTATATATCTTACCCTTTCCTTAGAAGAAAGAAGAGGATGAAGGAATTTTCTATACATTAAACTTGCTCCTTTGGTGTAGGGAGAAAGCAGCCATATGACAAAAGCAATTTTCAGTTCATAGTATAGGGGGAACCTACCAAGAAAAAAAAAACTGGTAAAAATCAACTGCAAACAATGAGGAAATCACAAAATGAGTTAAAAAAAAAGGGGGGGCATTCCTGGTGATACTCAGGGGTTACTCCTGCCTCTACACTTCAGGAATCATTCTGGCAGTGCTCAAGGGACCATATGGGGTGCCAGGAGTTAAACTGGGGTCGACTGTATGCAAGACAAGTGTAGTATCTCTCTGGTTGCAACAAAATAGCCTTTCCCCTGTTGACCCAAGTTTATTTTTAAAATATTTATAATTGTTTTAATTTTTGTTCTGTGTGTGTGTGTACAATAATGGTCTCTCATGAACATAGTTCCAACACCACACCCATCACCAGTGTACCCACCACCCTCCCTCCAAGGCAGTTTCCCAGTTATGTGTGTGGCCTCTGGATTTTTCTACCTCACTGTGTATCTTTAAGTACCCCATTTGAGGGAGACCATTCTGAACCCTACCGTCTGACTCACTTCACTCAGTACAACAGCCTCTAGTTCCATCCACGTTGTGGGAAACTGCACAATTCTGTTCCTTCTTAGAACTGCATATTATCCCAACAGAGATCACAAAATAATTTTTTTAAAAAGCTCCATAATGGGGGCCAGAGTGATAGCACAGTGGGTAGGGCATTTGCCTTGCATGCAGCTGACCTGGGTTCAATCCCTGGCATCCCCTGAGCAATGCTGGATGTGACCCAAAGAGCAAAAAAAAAAAAAGCTCCATAATGGTGCTAAGTCTCCATATGTAAAACCGAATCATTAGGTAAACAATAATTTTTTCTTTTTTTTGGGGTCACACCTGGCAATGCACAGGGGTTACTCCTGGCTCTACACTCAGGAATCACCCCTGGAAGTGTTCAGAGGACCATATGGGATGCTGGGAATCGAACCCAGGTCGGCCGCGTGGAAGGCAAACACCCTACCCGCTGTACTATTGCTCCAGCCTCAAGATTTTTTTTTTTTTTTTTTTTTTAAAGACCAAAACCAACTGTACTCCTTGGGGCCACTTCCCGCACTGGTGAGCCCTGCAGTGCTGAGGACTGACCTTGCCTCACCCAGGGCTGATGGGTGCTCTGCTACTTGAGCCATCTCCCTGATCCAAGAAAATTATGTCTGAAAGCCATGAATTAGTGTCACTAACTATAATGAAAGAGTGACCTTATAATGGAAGAGATGCAAACCTTCTGGGACAAGACTCTTCCCTTGAAGTAAGCAAAAGCCAACTGCCAAACTGACTCTAGCAGTTTAGAAAGGCCAAAAAAATGCATTAGTAGCATTTTGCTTTTAGAAAACAACTTGATATGTACTCCAAGTACATAACGCTATGTATACATCCTTCTCTGTCTCAGAACTCCCAGAAAACTTCCCCTCTAATCTCATTTGGTCAGAATTATAGTAATTGGCTGGCCTAAATCGTTTGCTTGCAAAGCCAATGGAATGACTGTTGTGGTAGGCGAGAGATATGCCTTCCCTGGAGGCTGAGTGCATTGTAGTTTATGCTCTGCTTAGCCAACAGAATCTGTAAGTGAATATTATGTCACAAACACACAGAGAAATGTTAAATGCCCCCTGATCCCCTCACCTAATGCCCCACTTT